>NC_091375.1:18959314-19189314 GCF_038502225.1 Cherax quadricarinatus
CAGTGTAGGAGCCACCAGTGTAGGAGCCACCAGTGTAGGAGCCACCAGTGTGGGAACAACCAGTGTGGGAACAACCAGTGTGGGAACAACCAGTGTGGGAACAACCAGTGTGGGAACAACCAGTGTGGGAACAACCAGTGTGGGAACAACCAGTGTGGGAACAACCAGTGTGGGAACAACCAGTGTGGGAACAACCAGTGTGGGAACAACCAGTGTGGGAACAACCAGTGTGGGAACCACCAGTGTGGGAACCACCAGTGTGGGAACAACCAGTGAGGGAGCTACCAGTGTGAGAACCACCAGTGTGAGAGCCACCAGTGTGAGAACCACCAGTGTGGGAGCCACCAGTGTGGGAACCACCAGTGTGGGAGCCACCAGTGTGGGAACCACCAGCGTGGCAACTACCAGTGGAGGAGCCACCAGTGTAGGAGCCACCAGTGTAGGAGCCACCAGTGTGGGAGCCACCAGTGTGGAAACCACCAGTGTGGGAGCCACCAGTGTGGGAGCCACCAGTGTGGGAGAAACCAGTGTGGGAACCACCAGTGTGGAAACCACCAGTGTAGGAGCCGCCAGTGTTGGAACCACCAGCGTGGGAACCACCAGTGTAGGAGCCACCAGTGTAGGAGCCACCTGTGTGGGAGCCACCAGCGTGGGAACCACCAGTGTCGGACCCACCAGTGTCGGACCCACCAGTGTAGGAGCCACCAGTGTAGGAGCCACCAGTGCAGGAGCCACCAGTGCAGGAGCCACCAGTGTAGGAGCCACCAGTGTAGGAGCCACCAGTGTAGGAGCCACCTGTGTGGGAGCCACCAGTGTAGGAGCCACCAGTGTAGGAGCCACCAGTGTAGGAGCCACCAGTGTAGGAGCCACCAGTGTAGGAGCCACCAGTGTAGGAGCCACCAGTGTAGGAGCCACCAGTGTAGGAGCCACCAGTGTGGGAACAACCAGTGTGGGAACAACCAGTGTGGGAACAACCAGTGTGGGAACAACCAGTGTGGGAACAACCAGTGTGGGAACAACCAGTGTGGGAACAACCAGTGTGGGAACAACCAGTGTGGGAACCACCAGTGAGGGAGCTACCAGTGTGAGAACCACCAGTGTGAGAGCCACCAGTGTGAGAACCACCAGTGTGGGAGCCACCAGTGTGGGAACCACCAGTGTGGGAGCCACCAGTGTGGGAACCACCAGCGTGGCAACTACCAGTGGAGGAGCCACCAGTGTAGGAGCCACCAGTGTAGGAGCCACCAGTGTGGGAGCCACCAGTGTGGAAACCACCAGTGTGGGAGCCACCAGTGTGGGAGCCACCAGTGTGGGAGAAACCAGTGTGGGAACCACCAGTGAGGGAGCTACCAGTGTGAGAACTGTTATACGAGTTTATTTGGTAGTATGGTAGCGGGGAGTAAATGATATACTTCTTCGGAGGCTTCTTACTTTATTTGTAATGTCGTCGTGGGTACACAGGCTTGTGTGTTTGTGCCCATGGCCCGGGCAGGGCCATGCCCACGAGAGAGAGCTGGGAGGCCTTGTGTCTTCCTGCTAGGTCGCTGTGTGAGTGAGGGCGAGGCATGGGCAGACAGGCTGGCGTGCCTGCCGAGAGGCCTGGCTACAGAGGGCAGGACCTTAGTGGCGCAAAATATGGACTAAGCTGGCAGACAGCATGGGCTGTCTGTGCATACAGCACAGGCTGTCTACAGAACCACCAGTGTGAAAGCCACCAGTGTGATAACCACCAGTGTGAGAACCACCAGTGTGAGCCACCAGGGTGAGAGCCACCAGTGGGGGAACCACCAGGGTGAGAGCCACCAGTGGGGAAACCACCAGTGTGAGAGCCACCAGTGTAAGAACCACCAGTGTGGGAGCCACCAGTGAAGGAGCCACCAGTGTGAGAGCCACCAGTGAAGGTGTTATTGCTGTTCTTACTGTTGAACAGCGGTTTAGTGCCGATGAAGGTAGCGTAGGTAGCAATGATACGGCCGTGGACTAGATTGGCTTTAATCGGGTAGGAGTGAGTACACAACGGGCAGTGTGAGGAAGTGACCGCAAGCCAGTCCGTGGAGGGGGAGTACCTGTGTACCTCAAGTCGGTCGAAGCGGGAGTGAGAGAGGGTGGACTGTGTGTCCCACCGACCTAGGTAGGCCTACAGAGGGCAGCACTGAATGCCGCGAAATATGAACTAGTCAGAGCAGACGGCTAGGCTGTGTGCTCTGCCAGTACAGGCTGTCTACATTTGCTCGGCCACGCACCTCGGACGCGACAATACTGGTGGGCCCATAGGTATAAAGGAATTACACTAGCTACCCCAGAGAGGGACTGGCTTTCGCTCACTAGTAAATAAAAAATGGACAAAAAAATGCAACAGGCAAAAAAAAACTCTCCCATCCAGGGGAAGAGAAAACTGGTTTGCCCGCGCTGTTTCATCGAGTAGAGAGCCGGGAGACGTCAGCACTGGAACTAAAATCTTCTATATACAGGTTGTCCGCAGGGCTGAACATCAGTTGACCACTCGTCTACTAACGTTGTTGCACGCTCACATCTGCAATCAATGACTGACAGTAGCATTTCCTAAGGTGTGACATGTAACTCAGAGGGCAGCACTGCCCTGACCGTAATACAGGCTTTTTCCTTTAGTTAAAAAAACACTGGTGCACATACATACAATAATACTATATCCATGGAATTCATTACACTCTGGGTACCCTTCTAAAAGTATTTACATAATTACATGATGTTGTCCACCCTGACTCTATTATCGACTAGCTATACAATGTGTGTGCATTTATACCCATTTCTGCAAGCAAACAATTAGCATAACTAGCGTAGGAGTCGGACAAGTCAGTAGGTACGTCAATGTCACAGAAATGTACTGTTGTCCTGGGTCGCAGGCCATAAGTATGGAGCCTTACTGGGCCGTCTTCCGTACCAGCAGTAGTGGGAGAAGGGGTAGACGGTTTGTCCCTAACATTAGTCTGATCGTGGCGTTGCAACGCACGCGCCTCCAGCTCTACTTCGGCCTGCATATGGTCCACATACTTCATGTGATCAAGGTGGGCTTCCTTGATAGCTCCCGTAGCAATCTCCCTCACCTCGAACTTATTGCCACGGAGCTGTCGTAGGACACGGTAAGGACCCACAAACTTTGGGACAAGTTTGTGCATACCTGGGGTCTGCACTGGGTTGAGCAACATAACTTTGCAACCTGGTTCCACTTTGCTTTCCTTGGCGCGGGCATTGCGCTCTGACGTGAACCTATCAGTAGCTTTCATAAGGTTCTCTCGTACCCGCTGGAAGACAAGCTGCGTTGTCCTCATCTTTACTACACTGGGGTTATCAGTATCGTAAGTAGGTCTAGGTGGAGTAAACAGAATTTCATATGGTAAGCGCTTGTCATAGCCATACAAAGCAAAATGAGGTGTCTCACCGATCGAGCTGTTGAGGGAGGAATTTAATGTACACTGAACATCTGGGATAGCCTCATCCCATGTAGTACAACTTGGGTTAACGGTTACTCTGAGCACCTCCAGGACTTTGCGATTTGTACGTTCAGCAAGACCATTACTCGCAGGGTGGCGTGGAGCTACTGGCGCTTGATGAATGTTGAATCTGGAGCAAAGATCCTGCATTATGCCATTTATAAACTCAGACCCATTGTCTGACAGAAGGACACGTGGGCAAGTATGACGAAGAACAACATGCTCACGGAAAGCACTAGCGACCGTTTCAGCGGTTTTATCAGGAATGGGTACTAATTCACTGTACCGCGTCAAGTTATCTACCATTACAAGCAGGTGCTTATTTCCCTTCTCCGAGGTCGAGAAGTTCGTCAACAGGTCGACAGAAGTTCTCTCCCAGGGCTCCTTTGTAATGGGATACTTTAGAATGGGGTTAGGACCTGTAATGGTACCCTTGTGCTGTAGGCAGACAACACACTG
This sequence comes from Cherax quadricarinatus, assembly GCF_038502225.1. Taxonomy (NCBI): domain Eukaryota; kingdom Metazoa; phylum Arthropoda; class Malacostraca; order Decapoda; family Parastacidae; genus Cherax; species Cherax quadricarinatus. Next base: position 18,963,244 of record NC_091375.1, read on the forward strand.
GTGTACATGCTTGGCAATGTCCGATGCCATCTTAGGCCAGAAATATTTCATTCGTGCCTGTTTGATACTGCGGTCCTTCCCGGGGTGCGCTACACCTGGGACATTGTGGATCAACCTAAGAGTAGCTGGTATCATGGACTCTGGTATCACCAGTTGGTATACGGTTCTGCCGGGGTCCACCAGCTGTGCAACACGGCACAGTACTCCTTGGTTGACCACTAAATCCTTCAGTGGAACGGGAGACTTGACCTGTAAGTCAACATCCTCCTTGGTAAGGAAACGAAGGACTGGAGACCACACAGGGTCCTGTCGTTGGGCTCTCTCGAGATCCTCAACAGAGAACGAATTGCCGACACTCACGAATGCTATATGTCTCGACAGGGCGTCAGCTACAACATTTTGCTTACCTGGGACATAGCAAATTTCAGGGTTGTAGTCATTGAACGTGAGCGACCACCGAGCATGCTTTCCCGAGAGGTTCTTATTTGCAAAAAGGGCCAATAAGGGTAAATGATCTGTATAAATCTTGATAGGATAATGATAGATGATATCCCGAAAATGACTCAGGGCCCATACAATGGCTAAAGCTTCTAGCTCTGTCACTGAATAATTGACTTCCGCTTTAGTAAGAACACGGCTAGCATAGGCAATAGGCTGTTGCTTCCCATTAGATTCTTGTGACAAGACTGCACCGATGCCAACTTTGCTGGCATCAGTCGTCAAGGTAAATGCCTTGGTGAAATCAGGGAATCTAAGGGTTGGGGCTGATGTTAACTTGTTCTTAAGAATGACAAAAGCTCGTTCCTGATCGCACGTCCACTCAAAAGGGGCATCCTTCTTGAGTAAGCGTGTCAGGGGTGCAGCAATGGTGGAGAAACCTGCGATAAAGGTGCGGTAGAAACCCGCCAGGCCTATGAAGGACCGGACTGCATCCGCCGTCATGGGTCTGGGGAATTTCTGCACGGCCGAGATTTTAGACTCGTCCGTCTTTATGCCATTCTGAGTTACTACGTGACCCAGAAATTTTATTTCCTTCCGGAGGAAATGACATTTGGAGAGCTTTACCTTAAGATTTGCCTGAGCTAGCCTGTCCAATACCCTGTCAAGTTTCTCAAGATGTGACGGGACATCTTGTGACATGACTATGAGATCATCCAGGTAGACCATGAGCGTGCCACCTAGGAGGGTACGGAAAATTGTCGTCATCAAACGACTAAACGTGATTGGGCTTCCGCGCAAGCCGAAGGGCATCCTCCTAAACTGGTAATGACCAGTTGGAGTAGAGAAAGCTGTCAACTCTCTACTCTCATCATCGAGGGGGATCTGCCAGAACCCTTGAAGAAGATCAAGAGTTGAAAAGACTCTATTATCGCCGATGTTCTGCAACAGGTCGTTCAGAACTGGCAATGGAAAACGGTCTGGGATGGTACATGCATTCAGTTTCCTGTAATCGATAACAGGGCGCCAGGTTCCGTCTTTCTTGGGAACCAGAATAAGGGGAGCATTCCACGGGGAAGTGGACTCCTCAATAACTCCATCACGGAGCATCCGTGTAATGAGTTCTTCGGCGAAGACTCTTTGCGCATGTGGCAGGCGATACGCAGGTACATAAATGGGTTTAGTACCTTTGTCAAGTGGAATACGGTGAGAGATCAGTGAGGTCAAACCCATTGACTCACCATCTAGTGCAACTGCAGAACGTGCACGATTGAGAACCTGGAGAAGTTTTGGAACCTCTTCAGGATAGTCTGTCAAAGCTAGATCATCTTCCTGCACTGGCCGGGTGTTGGAAGAGTCAGCAGCAGACTCGCCTGGGAGAACTGCACTCACAAGGAAGTCAGCTGGGGCTTCACCCTCCACTCTCACCGGGAGAGGGAATCTGACAAGGTCAACAAGTGAGGTATTCTTCCGCAGGGGAAATTCTCGACTATGCATGTTGACAACAAGGACTTGCAACTTACCACGTTGCACTGTGTGCAAGGATGGTTCAAGGGAGAGGCCCTTGACTCGGCATGTGTCGTTGTCAACCAGCACATGGTCTCCTTCAAAAGCTCTGCTCACGTACACCGTAACAGGAGTGAGCGAGTTAGCTGACAAAGTGACGTCATACTTTGTACAAGCAGTAACTCTGCTCGCTGATGCCATGACACGAGTCAGACAGTCGCCTGCCGACAGGGATACTGCGGCTTGACAACTGCTGGTCTCTACAACAGCGTCAGAGTTAGAGTGAAGGTTAGACTGGGTGTCCCCAGACTGGGTTTCACTGGTAACTACGCGCTGATGGCCAGGAGGTGATGGGCAACGAGCTCTACTACGAGGTCGATCAGGACGAGAGACCGACCCCGGGGAGAATGTGCTATGGAAACCACCGGTTTCCAACGATTCTAGGCACTGTGCGTACTCTGAGACGGAGTAGCACGTAGTGGATCCTAAGCGCACGCCCCAGAAGGGCACATCCACTCCGTTGAATTCCGCTTTCCACTCAGCTGGATCTAAACGGATCCTAAGATCTGCCATGGTTTTGAACCCTATGAGCAGGTCACCATGGAAAACAATACCATCTACGACTAAGAATTTTGCGGACAGCTTGTGACCCTGGACCACAAATTCTAGCGTTGTGCGACCGCGAACCGTCAGCGGTTTACCAGAGACTCCTCTCAAGGTCTGAATGGCAGATGGCTCTGTCAACATGGCCGCGTGAAGGCCAATGTCTCGGAAAAAGGTGGAGCGGACAATGTTAACCACCGAACCTGTGTCTAGGAAAAGCTGAACAGGCTTATTGTGGACAGTGGACTCGATGAGCGGTCCACATGGGTTGTCATACCGAACATGAAGGCATGACAGGCCGACGAGATCCCCGGAGTCACAGCTGCTCGAGGCTCGACACTTGTTGACGAGGCTCGACCTGGAAGGTACGGTAAGAGTCTCAGCAACAACGTCAAGACACTCGGTTTCCTCACTGTCGGCAAGCGTATCACTGCCCAGGGCGGCGAATGCATTGCGGACAGGGACGGAATACAGCGACTCCGACAGGGTTACTACGTCTTTCGCTGGTTTTGCGGACGCGCCTCTTCCCCCGAACTAGTGGAAGGGCTTCTACGAGCATGTGCATTGCGCGACGACTGCTTGCTCCACTCAGCTGTCAGCATACTTCGCAGCTTGTTACACTCATGGGAGGTATGACTGGAAGTATTGTGGTAAACACAGATTCCCTCGCGAGACTGGGCATGGGGACGGTGACGGTTACCTTGATACTGAGCGTGGGGACTGTGACGGTTACTTTGCGGGGACTTAAGTTTGTAACACTCAGATCGGTAGTGCCCTCGTTTGCCACAGTTGAAACAAGTCACTACACGCTTAGCGGGTGAGGTTGGGGGTGGTGTCTGCTGGCGACGTTTCGCCCTGGTCCAGGAAGTCGATGACTGCCTTTTTGTATAAGACCGACTGTTGTTACTGTGGTCGCTATTTTTACTTAGGCGCGTATTAGTGGGACTGGGGTTAGAACCTTTGTGGGTTGGCTGTCTGACAGCAGCAGCAAAAGTGACTTCCGGCTGCGACCGCGGGGTCACTGCGGACGGCGCTGCAAGGATGGGTAGGGGATCATCCGCAAAGCGGCAAACCTTGCCTTGCTCGGAAGGCGGCTTGAGCGAGTCGATGGCGTCATATGCACCCAGGACGTCGTGCTGAGGGCCGAGTCCTAGCGCATCAATGGCAGCCCAGAGGTTAGGGGCGGAATCCCTCCGCATGATGCCGACAGCCAGCATGGGGATGATGTCTTTAATAGCCATACGGCCATCACCATCCGCCCACTTAGTGGAGTTGACGGCATCAGTAAAGTCCGTGGCGGCTTGCTCGAAACGGCAAACGCAAGCCAGGGGGCTTTCGTGCCGGTATTGACATTCGGCCAAGACGCTGGTAACAATGTCAATGTAATGGCGTTGGCGACTACGCCGAAAATAACGCCTAAATTCCTCCTTAAGTTCACCCCAAGACTGAATCTTACAAACGCGCTTGAGCTGCACAAAGGCACCTATATCACCCTGGGTGAGATCCACTGCTGCAACAGCAGCACGAATGTACTGTGTATCTGTTGGGCTATCAAATAGAGCCTGAACAGTCGCCTCGACTGACTGCAGCCATGGCTCTAAACTATTTGCACGACCGTCAAAAATAAGGGTCAGGTATGGACGATGAGCCGGCCCACTGGTGGTCGAGGCTTGAGCCACAAGTTGACCAACTGTCGCTGGGGCTTCGATGCCCTGCCGCGTGCTCACTCTGGCTGAGGCACCATTGCTGGCACCAGCAGAATCTGGGGTAACGGCATGGCCACTGCGTGTCTTAGTCATGACGTCAATTGTTGAAATGCAAGTAGGTCACGAAGATGGTAAACAGGTCAGAGCAAGAAATGGTATGCACTGGCTACAATTCAAAACAGAGTCAAAGAGAACTCAGCACCACAGTACTAGGTAAACTGCTTAGTGATAGAAATAATTTGAGCAAAACAACAATAAAAAGGGAAATAGTGATACACTCTGAAAACAAAATAAGAGATGTATGCAAGTGAATGTACTACAGGGAAGTGCACAAAATGAAGCTAAGGATAGTCAATAATTTCACCAGGAATCTGGCAACAAAATTTATGAAAAGGAGTTGAACTGTAAACACTGGTAGCAAAAATTGCACAAAATTAAAATAAATCAGGTACTACACAACACTAAACTGTGCTGCAAGCACAGTTTAAAAAGATTGCGGGTGCTAGCAGTAGCAAATTGAAACGCAAAAAAAAAGGTAATTCACTTGCACAAGGGAAGTTGGCACAAAAAAGATATCAGAGTATGGAATAGTGCCAAAAATCACACAAAAAAAAAATACACTGACCAGAATTGCTATATTGCACACAAAATAAAATTAATAAAAATGCAAATTATTAAATTCAAGAATATGGCAAAGGTTAACTGGTGTTAGCAGGGTGTACACTGGCAAAAAGAAAAAAAAATTTGCACAATCTCAAGGTCAAAATTAATTAACTTCACAAGGAATTTTGGTAATTAAAGGTAAATAAGCAGGTTCCCAAAAATACACTCAATGACTTGGGTATATAAAATAGCAAAAAGCAATGCACATAGGTGAATATTCACTGATAAAACATAGAATATATGTAGAGCAAAATAAATGGGGGAACAGAAAAAAAAATTTAATGGGCTAGGCACAGATTGTATGACTGCAGGTAGAATATACTAATACTTAAGTACTTGAAGATTACACTTATTAAAAAAAAAACTAACAAACAAAACAGTGCAGGGGTGTCAACAATCTGTGGCTAACTTGCAGGTGCAACTAAAAAAAAATAACAGCACACAGGAATTACATGAAAACTGTATGTGAGAGGTAAATTGTATAAATGGTTAACACTGAACAATTTAAATCAATAACTGAGGTGCAAGAAGCAGAATAGAAAAAAACTGGAATTTAAAATGTAGGAGTGCAAAAATAAATTCACAAAATTTAAGCTGTAGGTAAATGGCAAAATGTGCACTGATGACACTGAACAATTTACTGAAGTATGGCTTCAGTAACTAACTGTATTGGTGCAGGACAGTTAAATAATGTCACAAAATATTAGGAAATGCTAGGTAAGTCACTGTTTACTTAACTTTGAGTGCAGGTGGACGAAGGTACGGCAGGTGCTGGAACTTTCAGTGATGTTCTAGTGACACTACACGCCTCGTAGCATTTGTATACTGCTATGGGGCTTCAATGTCGTAGAAAAAAAATATCAGAAAGGACTTGGGAAGAACAGGAAGGACCGGATTAACTCTGTGGAGGTATAAGATATTAGACGTGGGTACCCGGCGTGAACCACAGCTGGTGTATGGTTGTTTACACTGGCAAGCGTGTCTGGGCGCGCTGACTGACTGCGGCTTCAGCACACGGAGAACAAAACATTTACTGCACTACTCGAACGTGCTAAAAACAAGCTTAAGTGAAACTTTGAACTGGGACGAGTAAGTTTTACTGTAACAAATCACTGGGGAAAACAGAACTGGTGATGAACTGGGAATAAAACAAGGGAAAGGGAAAAAAAAAATTTTTTAAACTGGGCAACACAAAAAAAAAACTGCACTGGCTGGAGATACGTAGGCGCTGAGTAGTAGTAGACACTATGATGAGTCACGAGCTGCTGTAGACGCTGAACTTTGCTGGCTTAGGGGCTAAGCCAACTGGGTTCCCACGTGGCTAAGCCAGGTAGAACTTCTTGGAGGAAACTGGGAAGAACACAACACACATGGACGGCGAGAAGGACGTCTTTGCCTAGCAGATAAGGCTGTATAGAGGGCTGGTGTGTTTACACGCTGATTAGGGTATAAACCAACCCGAGAGCTGCCTCGTGGTCACTCGTGGAGCCACACGAAGCCAACACACTAACGACCTCACCTCTACTTCTTGTAGCTGAGAAGGGCGTAGGGACGCTGTAGGAGGCAGGAGAATGGTGCTGGAGAGTGTTGAAGGGCTGTAGAGAGGGTGATGAGGTGAACACGTGACTGCTAAGGCTGGAGATGACGCCGTGATGCCTATGTCCAGATTTTGTGGGAAAAATCTAGGACGAAGATCTATCTCGGGTCCCGTCAAGACGCTGGGAGTAGCAGATAACTCTTTAGGCTAGCAGGTGCGTTGGATGACGACGGATGATGTTGACTGGTGTCGACCGATCCCCTCCACCCTGAAGAGGCTCACAAGGCCGCTGACTCCGCTGTCACCACTGTTATTGCTGTTCTTACTGTTGAACAGCGGTTTAGTGCCGATGAAGGTAGCGTAGGTAGCAATGATACGGCCGTGGACTAGATTGGCTTTAATCGGGTAGGAGTGAGTACACAACGGGCAGTGTGAGGAAGTGACCGCAAGCCAGTCCGTGGAGGGGGAGTACCTGTGTACCTCAAGTCGGTCGAAGCGGGAGTGAGAGAGGGTGGACTGTGTGTCCCACCGACCTAGGTAGGCCTACAGAGGGCAGCACTGAATGCCGCGAAATATGAACTAGTCAGAGCAGACGGCTAGGCTGTGTGCTCTGCCAGTACAGGCTGTCTACAAAGGAGCCACCAGTGTGGGAGCCACCAGTGTGGGAGCCACCATTGTGGGAACCACCAGTGTGAGAATCACCAGTGTGAGAATCACCAGTGTGAGAATCACCAGTGCGAGAATCACCAGTGTGGGAACCACCAGTGTGGGAACCACCAGTGTGGGAACCACCAGTGTGGGAACCACCAGCGTGGGAACCACCAGCGTGGGAACCACCAGCGTGGGAACCACCAGCGTGGGAACCACCAGCGTGGGAACCACCAGCGTGGGAACCACCAGCGTGGGAACCACCAGCGTGGGAACCACCAGCGTGGGAACCACCAGCGTGGGAACCACCAGCGTGGGAACCACCAGCGTGGGAACCACTAGTGTGGGAACCACAGGCGAACCACAAGTATGGGAACCACTTGTGTTTGAACCACCAGTGTTTGAACCACCAGTGTTTGAACCACCAGTGTGGGAACCACAAGTGTGGAAACCACTAGTTTGGGAAACACTAGTGTGGGAACCACCAACATGAGGACCACCAGTATGGGAACCACCAGTAAGGGGACCACCAGTATGGGGACCACCAGTAAGGAGATCACCAGTAAGGGGACCATCAGTAAGGAGACCACCAGTAAAGGGACCACCAGTATGAGGACCACCAGAAAGGAGACCACCAGTAAGGGGACCACCAGTATGGGGACCACCAGTAAGGGGACTACCAGTATGGGGATCACCAGTATGGGGATCACCAGTATGGGGATCACCAGTATGGGGACTACCAGTATGGGGACTACCAGTATGGGGACTACCAGTATGGGGACCACAAGCATGTGAGCTATTAATGTGTAAGACATCAGAATTTGAGAAACCAGAGGAGAAGCCACTAGACTGAGTCACCAGTGAGGGATCCACCAGTGAGGGATCCACCAGTGAGGGATCCACCAGTGAGGGATCCACCAGTGAGGGGTCCACCAGTGAGGGGTCCACCAGTGAGCGATCCACCAGTGAGGGGTCCACCAGTGAGGGGTCCACCAGTGAGGGGTCCACCAGTGAGGGGTCCACCAGTGAGGGGTCCACCAGTGAGGGGTCCACCAGTGAGGGGTCCACCAGTGAGGGGTCCACCAGTGAGGGGTCCACCAGTGAGCGGTCCACCAGTGAGCGGTCCACCAGTGAGCGATCCACCAGTGAGCGATCCACCAGTGAGCGATCCACCAGTGAGCGATCCACCAGTGAGGGTTCCACCAGTGAGGGGTCCACCAGTGAGGGGTCCACCAGTGAGCGATCCACCAGTGAGCGATCCACCAGTGAGCGATCCACCAGTGAGCGATCCACCAGTGAGCGATCCACCAGTGAGGGGTCCACCAGTGAGGGGTCCACCAGTGAGGGATCCACCAGTGAGGGGTCCACCAGTGAGGGATCCACCAGTGAGGGGTCCACCAGTGAGGGGTCCACCAGTGAGGGGTCCACCAGTGAGGGGTCCACCAGTGAGGGGTCCACCAGTGAGGGGTCCACCAGTGAGGGGTCCACCAGTGAGGGGTCCACCAGTGAGGGGTCCACCAGTGAGGGGTCCACCAGTGAGGGGTCCACCAGTGAGGGATCCACCAGTGAGGGATCCACCTTTGCTGGTGTGGGAGGATTAGTGTTTTCTACTCTACCACTGCTTCAGAAAAATGAAGGAAAAACTGAAATAGTCCCTTCTTTCAGTAGAGAAAATGGAAGATGTTGTGAACGTGGTTCTGATGGATAACTTTCTACACAAACAGATAACTAAATTAACTGTCTGTTTATTAATAAGAATGTGAATTTTTGCGCAAATTTAGCAGTTCCAAAAATATTTCGATATAGTTACAGTGGAGATAGAACCAACTATGGGAAAAAATCACATTGGTATGAAAAGACGGAAAAATGAAACCGGCCTTCATAGAAAACCTGACAGCATTCTATAACAGATGGGAAAAATGAAAGGGCTGGGCCAGATGGTGCTATCGCCCCTGGTGCAGATGCTGTCCTGGTAGACTAACTGTAAGAATACAGAAATGAAAGTTGGTGGGCCGGAGGGAGACAAGAGCTCTAGTGGGGAAACAGATGGAGACAAGGACATGCAAAACCCAAAGTTACAAACTAGCAATACCATTGGATGATGCTAGGGGATGCCCCTTGAAATAATGAAGATAAAATACCAGAAAATACTGGTGAAGGCACCATCGTTAGTTTAAGTGCTGAAGATAGTAAATAGACAAAAACACGCACAAGTAGGGAATGCAATCACGAGAAACTAAGGCAAACAGAAATCAGACCTATGCAAATTCTATACATTAGGTATCTGCAGGCATGGAATATCTGGATAAACAGAAGGGGCGTGCAACTTTGACAACCCCAGAAAATTCCGTGCCCATATGACAAAAGGAAAATGCATCCTTCCTTCCTTTACGCTTCTCCACCCTGTAATATGTCACTCTTCAGATATTAATGCTAGGAAAAAAAAAGACACCCCCATCCATACCACCAATACGACGACATTCATCTTTGCAAATATACAAGGTCTAAAGTCAGCTAAGAACAACAAAATACCTTTCATCCATGGACTGCTTGCAGAGTCAAACAAAATGTTCACGGTTTTCACAGAGACCCACATAAAGGATCACCTTGATAATGAAATACGAATCCCGGGTTATAACCTATACAGATGCGACAGAGTGAACAGGCAAAGGGGAGGAAGGTTGGCCTGTACGACACAGTCACTGATAAGATCGGAACCACTAAGTGCCTCTAATAATGTAGCTGAAGTTTTTTCAGTAAAGATAGAAAACCAAAACCTGGTCATTGTGGTTGTATACAAGCCTCTGGATGCAACTTCCCAACAGTTCCAGGAACAGCTTTTAAAAACAGACCACTGTCTGGAAAATCTTCCAGCTCCTGCCCCAAACATCTTCCTCCTGGAAGATTTCAACCTAAGGCACCTAAAATGGAGGAATGTAGCAAATAATGCTGTAGCAGAAGCAGCTCAGATTCACCTTAAACCAATAAATAGTAGAGCGAACAAGATTGGAGAATACACTGGACCTCATCTTCACTAACAATGATAATCTGATATGAAATATTACCATGTTAAAAACAATATACTCGGATCACCACGTAACAGAGGTTCAGACATGTATGTGCGGGGCCCCAGACCAACAATATGTGATCAGTTACGAGGAAGCCTTCACTAAATTCAACTTCAGTAACACAAACATTATGTGGGACCAAGTCAACCTGGTCCTAAATGATATAAACTGGGAAGATAAAAACCTAAGCAACATGGATCCAAACCTATGTCTAGAACAAATTTCCTCTGTGGCACTCGACGTATGCTCACGGTATATTCCTTTAAGTAAAAGGAAGAGAAGATGTAAACAAGAAAGAGAAAGGCACTCTCTATAAAGGCAAAGGATAACAGAGTGGCTAAAAGAGGCCAATATATCTGTAATGCCAAGGAAGGCACTGGTCAGAGAAATAGCAAACATCGAACTTAAACGCGGGAAAAACTAAAGCCATAATTGAAATTAAAAGAAACAAAATATCTCTTTTCTTATGCCAAATGAAAGTCGAGAACAACATCCAGTATTGGGACCCTACATAAACGAGATGTGCCCTACACCGATGACAGCAAGGAAATGAATGAGCTACTCAACTCCCACTATGATTCGGTTTTTAGCGAGCCGCTAACTAGACTGAGTCGAAGACAAATGCTTTTAAGAATTTGGTAGGCTCAAACCTTATCTGATATTAACCTGACGCCAAATGACTTTGAAAAGGCGATAAATGACATGCCTATGCACTCTGCCCCAGGCCCAGAGTCATGGAACTCCAAAAAACCCGTATCATGAAGAGGGAGCATGGACACAGGGGTCGTCCCACAGTTACTAAAAACACCAGACAGCCCCACTCCACAAAGGGGGCAGTAAAGCAATAGCAAAGAACTACAGACCGATAGCACTAACATTCCATATCATAAAAATCTTTGAAAGGGTTCTAAGAAGCAAGATCACCACTCATCTAGATACCCATCAGTTACACAACCCAGGTCAATGGTTTAGAGCAGGTCGCTCCTCCCTGTCCCAACTACTGGACCACTATGACAAGGTCCTGGATGCTTTAGAAGACAAACAAAATGCAGATGTAGTATACACAGACTTTGCAAAAGCCTTTGACAAGTGTGACCATGGTGTAATAGCACACAAAATGCATGATAAAGGAATAACAGGAAAAGTTGGTAGATGGATCTATAATTTCCTAACAAATAGAACACAAAGAGTAGTAAACAGAGTAAAGTCTGACACGGCTACTGTGAAAAGCTTTGTTCCACAAGGCACAGTATTCTGGGGGGGGGGGTTATTGAAATTTTGGTCAAAGCTGCATTCTTCAGGCATTGTTTCTTATATACATCTTAGATTCAGTGCCAAATATGAAATTGATTGGTTGAAATTTAGCCTACAGCATTTGCGATTGAAATTTTGGAATATGTCTGTATTACTGAGTGGTACAGCGTACTGTATCTATGTAATCTGCAGTATTTATAAACTAACATTCTCTCTTTTCAGATACTCTGATTACTTATATACTTTACTACTGAGATGGCTACAATGTCAATAAGGAAAGCCACAGAACCTGAATTGTTTGGCCATGCCAGTGTTCTTCCATTTAACAAACTTATCAAGATAGCAGCTAAGGATTGTTCTGAACTGTGGGAGAAATCAGATACGTCAACATGGCAGAACCCGGCACTGAATATCTTGCTCATGTGACTCCCAAGTCAGGCCATGGAAAGGAGATTGCCAAGACAATTTATACATTTCTGGGGGAACAGAAACTAACTCGGCAGCCTGTTGTATGTGTTGGTTGGGAAGGAACCAACGTAAATGTCGAAAATGTCGGAGCTGACAATGAAGCCATTCATCATCTTGAAACGTTGCTTGATCATCCGGTCCATTATTTCATCTGTCAGCTTCATGGAAATGAGCTGCCATTCGGGCTGTTTTCTACCATTATGACGGTAAGCCAAGTAGTCCTGAGCATTAAAGAGGTCCCATTGGCAAGCAAATCAAGGATCCTCTGTCTAAGATGCCAGTTGTTGCTTTCCAGCCAGTCAGTTTCACTGATTTCGCTGCTCTGAATGACAAGGTGGCAGAGGATCTGTCCTGGGACCAGAAATCCTTGTATAAGATTTGCAAAGGAGTGATCACAGATGTGGTTGATAATGACTTGGCTGTCCTTGAACCAGGTCCACCGTGTGTGTCAAGCTGGAATACTTTATGGAGTAGGATCCTTAGGTTGTACGTGGCAACATCAAGACCCAGTCAGGAGCTGAAAAAGAGTCCTTATGATTTTAAAGTTCAGTGCTCCAATGTGGTTCCACATCAAGCTGCACTCTTATGTCAGACAGTCCAAAGAACGTCTTCCAGTCACTGCAGTTTATGATACATCTGAATAGTGAAGAAAAGAAGATAGTAAAGAAGACTGTCCAAAGAAATTCCTACTTTGCTCACACAGATCAGCTGCTTCTTGGTATGTGCGCTGATGAAGACATGACAGAGACAAAGATGTCTCAGTGATAAGAAAAATTAGACAAGAGAACCAGCAGAGAAGAAAGTACTGAGAGCTCTGATGAGGATGGAGATTCTGTTGATGCTGTTGACGAGAACTTTTTAATCTACACTGATGATGAGGATGACAGTGAAGATGAAGAGAATGACAATGTGGCTCCTATCGTCAACTCAAGAAAAGTAGTGATTCCCAAATTAAAGTGGCAAGCAAAGAGCGATCATTCCATGATTGACAGGAAGACTGAACACAAAACTGAGCCTCCTTTCATTGCTTCTCTATCAGATCAACAAGTTCTGTAAATTGAGACTCCCTTGGAGGTTCCCAAGTGGCCAAACAGTACTCGGGCTGTTGAGAGAGGGATAAAATTGATGACTAAAGCTTGCAATGAACTGACTGGACAGAAGGCAAGTGATGGATATATCAGACAAAAAATGTTTTCTAGGAAAGTGGTGCCAAGGTTCCGCACCAAGATAGACTTCACTTATAACTTTTAATAGTTTAAAATTAAATAGTTAATGATTGATATAACCCATGTACATTTCATTATACAATCTTCACAACCAAAAATTATATAAATTATCGCATTTGCGTTGCATTTTTCGTAAGGTGAAGTCTAGAATCTTTCCTTAATTCATGGTATAACTTAACAAATCTTTGAGGACAATTGTGTTGCAGAAGACACTTTCAGATCTCTGTAACAACTGTCCTCAAAGACTCACGAAATCGTAATGACCCGATTGCAAACAAACCATACCACGGGCGGGGATAGATCCCCGCCCGTGGTATGGTTTGTTTGCAATCGTGTCATTACGATTTCGTGAGTCATGTTAACGGCTTTGAGGGGACTTGAGCTAGAGTTCGTCACTGCCACGCTAGCTGGAGATTCGTCTGTAAAAACTTGCATTTGTAGTCACAGTGGTGCCTATGCTAACCTTCCTATGATGTAGAAATATACCTAGTTGGACGAATCTTATTGTGTCTAGCTGGTCCAGTGGCTAACGCGACTCTCTGATCGCGGGTTCTATCCCCACCCGTGGTATGGTGTGTCCTCAAAGATTTGTTAAGTTATAGCAAGAATAAAAGAAAGATCCTAGACTTCACCTTACGAAACAAGCAAAGAAAATGCGATAGTAATTATTGACAAGGTAGATTATAGGGGAAAAATTAACATGTTATTAGAAGACGTGCCTCTTAAGACTCGCTTACCATGGGTTCAAGGCTTCCCGTTCTCTGATTTGCTTGCAGTCATGTTATTTCATGATTCAGTTTAGTTTTAGGTTTTAGAGTGTTCATGTAGTCCTCCACAGGTTCATAGAAGTGAATTTCAAAACAGCCTCGACTCTTCTACACTCTCCTCTCAATTTTTTTCCCAAGTTTGGTCAGTGAACAGTAGTTGTTACTGGCAATTGTGCAGTTACTTTCGGATGTGTGGTCATGGAGTCTCCACGGGTCTTGATCCACAGAACTGTGATTCATGGACCAGTTGTAATAAATTTAGCATATAGCTCTCTGTTACGGTTCGAATCTTAGTCTTTAGCCAGGCTAGTGCACACCGTAACAAAACACTTCACAGAATAAAAAGGGACTTCCAAACTTAGAAATATAAGGCACAAATAAGAGTTTTAGTCTTTTCAAGCTTCTTTTTACTTAAAAACTTTAATATTTTTCTTAGATATTCGTAAATTAAATATCATTCATCAGAAACTGTCAGTCACAAAAAATGCTAGGTGGAATGTACATCACAGACACCTTCCATTGACTGTGTCTAAGTGGTCACTACACTCGTTAATGATCAGAGGAATAGAACAGCTTCCTCAGTAATGACATTATTTGAACATGAGTATATACATTGAGAAGGAACACCTTCATTGTCCTAAGGTAAATATCACTGTACTTCTATACTTGACACAGGTCGACACACCGTAATACTGAAGGTAACTGTCCGCAGACTTCACTTCTGAATAAATCTCGAGCCGGTTCAGGGGTTTCTACAGCACAATTCTCTATCCAGGTGAGAAAAAGGAGAAGTACTAGACGGACTGCTAAGCCAATGCTCCCTGAATCAGCAGAGAGAACGAACTGACTTAACACAGTTAAACCCTACATGACATCAACTCGTGAAAGGGTAGAGCAGACTAAACTACCCTCCAAGAACATACCTTGTATCAACTCTTAGCCAGCTGTTACCTACCTACCACGATACTCAAAATGCACACACACACACACACACACACACACACACACACACACACACACACACACACACACACACACACACACACACACACACACACACACACATATATATATATATATATATATATATATGTCGTGCCGAATATGTAAAACTGGTCAATTAGCAAGAACTCGTTTAAAATTGAGTCCTTTCTAAAATTTCCTCTTATACGTTTAAAGATATATTTTTTTCATTAAAATGTTGATGTAAAAATTTTTAATTTTGCAACAAAACAATCTTATTTTAGCCTAACCCAACTAAATATATTTTAGATTTGTTTACAATAATTTAATACTAAATAAACACAGTGAAATATATTTTTTTCGTAAGGTTCAGAATGATTTTGGCGAAATTATTGCATACACAAATTTTCACTTTTCCTATATGGCAAGATGAACGTTGCTATTTAAGCCAAGATCGCAAGTTCTGCCTATTCGGCATGACATATATACATATATATATATATATATATATATATATATATATATATATATATATATATATATATATATATATATATACATATATATATATATATATATATATATATATATATATATATATATATATATAAAATGGAACAATAAGTGTATAACAATTAGCAAAAGTTAGTCAGTGATGTGCGTCTTGAGCGAACACACAGGGCCACTCCCTCTTCCCCCCATCAGTGATCCCCTCCCCTCATCCCAGCCTAGGCCCAATGACTTCCTGACCAAGGGTGTTGTCGTTTAGAGTCCCACCAATTACAAGTTCCGCCGCTCGCTACTCCCCCACCCTCATCCCCCATGCATCCATGCTGCCCTTCACCCGTCACCCCACAGCTGGCGCCCTCCCACCCCCACGATATCAGCAATGTCACAAGTAGTCGCGGGTTCCCAGGAATCTTCACGACAGAGCCGAAGCTGTCGTTCACGAGGCATTTGCCGGGTGTGCCACAGGGAATGTGCACTCAATCGCACATCTGGCAACATCCGTGCACACAATAGATGCCTAGGCTCCAGGAGAGCTCCAAATGAGAACAACCAACAGCCTCCCCCAGCAGACAGGGCTGACAGCTACCGTGACTTCACCTCTACAGAGGACCTCAAATCTGCAATCAAATTAACATCCACCAGGACTCTGACACACATCCCCAAAGCAGCTCGCCCTCAAGCTGCTAGCAAATTCACTGACCTTCTGAAGAAAGTCAACGATGCTCCTTCAAACAACAGATCCTGGCACAACTTGCTGCTTTTTGGCAATGCCTGTTTGGCTGTCCCACCAAGGAGGGACAAGTCACTAGCAACACATGTTATTAGGGCAATAAATGCATTCCCAAGGGATGACAACCTCGTCCGTCTCCCCCCTAGGGCGACAAACACCCGCCGGGCAAATGCCAACAACAGGACACCCGACACCTCAAAAATCAGAGCCCAAATTAGCAAAAAAATAGAAGAGGGTAATACTATTGGAGCTTTGAGACTTATAACCAGTGAGGATACCATCGCTCCCAAGGACGTCAGCACGGCGCAAGCTCTGAAGGACAAACATCCACCCAGGGCTCCCAGTACCAACATTGACCTCCCTGACATTGCAGCAGGCGAAGAACATCTAACCTTACAGGATGCTGATGTGTATAAAGCTGCTATGTCATTTCCACAGGGTTCAGCAGGAGGTTTCACCGGTTTAAGGCCTCAACACTTAAAACAAATACTCAATCCAGCACTTGGTGAGGTTTCAGAGAGGCTGCTGTCTGAACTCACCAAATTTTCCAACCTGTGCCTGGCTGGCGGTGTCCCAGAGGCCATCAGACCCTTTTTCTTTGGTGCCTCATTGTGTGCCCTCCGGAAAAAGGATGGCGGAATCAGGCCCATTGCAGTGGGTAACACCCTTCGGCGCCTAGTCGCCAAGGCTGCAATAAGAAGGGTGAGTCAAGAGGCTGCTGCAATGCTGAAACCAACTCAGCTCGGTTTCGGCGTTCAACAGGGCTGTGAAGCAGCTGCCCACGCAGCACGAGTATATATCAAAAACATGTCCTATGAAAAAGCCTTGGTCAAATTGGACTTTGCCAATGCTTTCAACTCAGTCAGAAGGGATGCTGCTCTCCAAGCAGTTTATAGAAACTTCCCTTCCCTTTATCCCTTCATAGAATCGTGTTATAGTGTGACTTCCAAACTATTGTTTGGGGACCATGAAATTGACTCGTGTGAGGGCGTGCAACAGGGGGACCCTCTCGCCCCCTTTCTATTTTGTTTGGTCATCAAGGAAGTCACGGAGGCACTCTCCAGCGAGCTCAATATCTGGTTCCTGGACGACGGTACCCTAGCTGGCACAACAGAATCTCTCCTGGAGGACATCAGTAAAATTAAAGTCATGGGAGAAAGCCTGGGCCTTTCTTTAAACCCCACCAAATGTGAAATAGTTTCTACCAATCAACAGTTGATCCAGAATATTAGTACCGTTTTACCAGGAGCACGAGCCATTGATCCAGCCAATAGCACTCTCCTCGGTGCTCCTCTTGGGTCCAATGCCATCGATCTGATCCTAGGAAAAAAAGTCTCAGACCTCCGGACGATGGAAAGCAGGATGAAAGACATTGACACACACGATGCCTTCTACCTACTCACCAGGTGCCTGTCAACCCCAAAACTTACCTATTTTCTGAGATGCTCCCCAGCCTTCAGCAGTCCAAAACTCAAGGAATATGACTCTCTCCTGAAGGCCATGCTAGAGAGTGTATTGAATCTTTCCCTTGACGATGGACAGTGGTTGCAAGCCTCACTTCCAGTCAGGCTTGGAGGGCTAGGAGTACGCAGATCCTCCCAGATTGCTCTACCAGCTTTCCTATCCTCTTCCATTGCATCAAACGAGTTGATAAGACAAATTCTTCCTGACACCCTCAGTGACTCAGCAGGAATAGAAGACCCTAGCTATGTCAGTGCCATCACCGAATGGGAGACTCTTGCTGCTCCAGCACCAAACCCTAGTGCAGCACTGGCTCACAAACAGTCAAGCTGGGATAGCCCAATTGCTGAAAAGGTGCTTGCCAACATGCTCAGGGCTGCAACATCAGATAGGGAGATTGCCCGTCTCCAGGCTGTGAATGCACCTCACTCCGGGGACTTCCTCCAAACAGTTCCCATATCGGCAATGGGAACGCGACTCGACCCTAAGACCCTCCGTATTGCAGTGGCTCTGCGCCTTGCTGCCCCAATTCACACAGAATATATGTGTATTTGCGGCGAAGTGCAAGCAGACCAATACGGTCTACATGGTCTTAACTGTTCCAAAACCAAGGGCTGGCATGCAAGACACAATGAGGTCAATGACATCATTAAGAGAACCCTTGCTACAGCTGGATGCCCTGCCGAGAGGGAGCCACGATCACTTGCAGCAAACAATACCCACAACCCAGCAAACCGTCCCGACGGGATCACCATCTATCCTTGGAAGAATGGCAAGCTCTTAGCATGGGACTATACCTGTGTGTCCACACTGGCTGACACCTATATCCGTCACAGTGTGGGGCGACAGGGAGGAGCTGCTGACCACAGGGAGGAGTACAAGATCAGTAAGTACAGGGACATTAGCCAACAGTATCAATTTGTCCCAGTGGGATCAGAGACCTTGGGATCATGGGGAAAAAATGCCACACGTTTCCTTAAAGAATTGGGTTCCAGACACATCGACACCACCAGGGACCCAAGGGCAGCCACTTTCATGTTCCAGCGCCTCAGCGTCACCATCCAGAGGGGAAATGCTTGCTGCATACTTGGTTCACGTCCAGCCTCGGAGGAGCTGGAGGAAATTCATCATCTTTGATACATTGTGCCTTTGTATTCATGTTTATGTTTTTTTCTGTAAATGTATTTTGTTTATTAATAAATGTTCACATAGAATATAAATATAGGGGGTGGTAGGAGAAGAAAATATTCAAACAGCTCCGGGGAGAACCTTGAGTTTTCCCTGAGGTACGTTTATTGTCTTCTCTGAGGATGAGGGTCCCCATTCCAGCCATAGAGGTGGTACTTCCCTATATATACATATATATATATATATATATATATATGTAAATATATATTATATATATATATATATATATATATATATATATATATATCATACTCGGTTATAATCGTAATAATACATATCCATAAACCAGATAAAATTATAAACTAGTGAAATCTTTAATTTAGCTATTATTAAAGAAACCCCAAGTATAATATTAAGTGGATACATATACATTCTATATAAGTCAATCTCCAAATAACCTTGGTCATAACACTCTCTAAACAATCAAGCGACCTTCATTATTGGGTAAACAGCTACTAGAAGGCTAGATTGATCCACGTATAGTTGCTCGTGCCGTCGCACAGCGATGCAACAAATTGCTGTAAATGCTTCACCAGTGTTGTATACAGCAAATACAAAGACTACCTTGCATATATCATACAAGTCTTTCCCACGTGACCCAAGAAATCTTGCCACTGGCACCAAAAGATGACACAGTATTCCACCCAGTAAAAGCATGTGACGGGCAAGGCCTGACTTCTGTTCAGATTGCACTAAATCAGCCTCTGAATCTTTATTTCATCTAGAATGTCTTTCCTTACAATATTTGCTGTCGTATCCGGGTTTACCGCCATTACAATCAGTATCATAATCACATGGATCGCATCGCAACGTTACTAGTGGTCATCCATGTCTAGGTTACACAATATTCAGTTTTTTATTGTGGTTTAATGCAAACGATATGTCACACGAGATTTTACTTGTTCTTGTTTGGTTCTGTACAGACCGACATGATCTGATAATTGGAAACACTGAAACAGCAGAACAGTTCAAGACATCTTCCACTAAAAAACATTCTAGTCCAGTTAATGAAATGTTACGATGGAACTATCTGTGGTTTGTGTTTCTCGCTTTAGTGCAGAGAGATGCTACTTCTCTAACAGTAGTAATTCCAATACATGTTTACGTAATTCTAATATATATTGTAAAATATGCTCACCACCCTAGCAATGCTTTATCAGTATCCTTTTCTTGTATAATCCACACAGAAATAATATATTCCCAAGTGACATAATACCATATCAGTAGTAACATCAGAATCTTATTTCTAATAAATGCAACGTAGGTATAGAGTAGAGGGCGATTAATGTAATGGTTATTGTTCTTAGCAGGTGATGCTTCTTCTGGTCTTCTTATAGGACATTTCTCTTGAATTCGACACATGCGATGCAGAACTATTATTATTCATGTAATCTAAGGTATCTGGAGGTACGGTTAGTCAGAGCCCTCCAGCGATGAACCCATCATCCTGGAAACGGTCTGCTTAGGAGTTGCTGCTTTGAGACATTTCTGAGTACTAGTGGGATGCCTTCAATAGGTTACCTTGTTTCTAGAAATACCTCTGATTATCAAACAATTTTGAGCTTCTAGCTAATAAACCTCCCAAAGTAGAGGTGCTGGTTTATATAGGTGTATTATCACTGTCAGAGCTGAGAGGTTCTCATTATTCACTTCCCCATCACTAACCATTCATAAGTAAACAATTGTACACATTGAACATATGATCTTTTATTGAGAGAATATAACAAATTACAAAGATTTGTTGCGTTATCTTTATTTTCTCACCTCAGATTGAATTCTGACAATACTAAGATGATGGTACAACATTTGCAAGAGTACTTGGGTTAGTGATATATTAGGAAAAAGCAAAAAAAAAAAAGAAATGCAGTAGATTTGATTTTAAAGATTCACATATAGTGAGCCTCGACTGCTGAAGACTTACAGGTCTGGGAGATACACAGTGTTATATTTTCAATAAAAGACAATTTGTTTCAAAGTTAATCCTTCTAAATATTTTATTTCTAATAACATTAATTCCTTTATAGTTTCATAATTTTTCCTGATAACACACTTCTGGGTCCTATACCTCTAAAATGATGTATTTCACAACACAATTAATTTCAAGCAAAAATACAGTAAAAAAGTGCAATATCAATAAAACATTTTTCAACAAAGATTATGATACAATAATTGAATGTACTCTCCAGCCTCACACTAGTGGACACAAGAATACTCGGCACCGATACAATGATGGGCTTTATACTGTTCTTCGTCCTATAAAACGAGGGTAAAAAAATGTACTAACCATATACACAAATTTGGGTTTAAAACTACTATCCTTTCATAGAGGAGGACAAAAGGTTAATTTCTCCTTATCTCCATATCTTCTGCATCAGTGACGCTCAGTTTTCTCTTCTTTTTTTTTTTGTACTACTTCGCAGCTCGTTCTCTTGCTTCGACTATCGTTTTGATTTCGTAAACTCTGCTCTCATGGTTAACGGTCTTTCTTCTCTTCCAAACTCACATCTAATGTGAAAGCAATTCTTTGCCTTCCCTATATGTTAAGTCTTAATTCTCTTACTTTTAAAAAAACCTAAGAATTTCTCAGTAATCTAATTAATACTTGTCCTATCAATGATACTTCCGGTATTTACTCTTGTCTCTCCAATACTTGTGATACTACTGCTCTCTTTGTAACACACATAAAGAGCGGAAGAGATGTATTGGCCTAGTCTACATCAACATCTTAGAGCTCACAGTCACATTATTTTCTTCTACATTGCTTAATCTACTTACCCATCAGACTTATATAGACACGTCTTGTCCAATCAACCATTATACACAATATGGCGTTATTTCTTTAGATGCCGATCTTTTTCGTTAAATTCTTAAATGTTCTTGTCCTTAGAACTCTCGTGACTTGATCTGAGCTTTGCATCCTCCTCTTGTTTCCTCTTGACCTCCATTTTTTTTTGGCATTTCCTTTCTTCTGACTTTCATCTTTCTTGCTTTTTCTTTCCTTGCACGAATTTAGTAGGCCTATTAATTCATGCCCTTTACGGAAACTTTGACAACGAAATATGGATTCCTGGGTACAATCTATTCAGATGCGACCGGGAACACGTGTTCTTACGCACCTAGTTACTTAGTATAGTCGTCTCTCCTATACTTCGTGCAAATGCTATTGAAAGTGTATTTCCAAAATTTAACTGCATGTGGAAAGGCCTCCATAGCGGGTACAGTTAAAATTCTCGCTGCACAATGCAATCACATTTACGAAAAATTGTACTATATTATGTAGCCTAATAAGAGAGTTGACTGTACTATACAATGTAGCCTAATAAGAGAGTAGACTGTACTATATAATGTATCCTAATAAGAGAGCTGACTACACTAAAAATAATGTGGTGGAAGTTCTTGAGGTTAAAATTGAACTTCACAACCTAGTTATTGAGGTTGTATATTAACCACAAGAATCAGATTCCTAGAAGTTCAAAGACCAACTACTGAATACTAAATACTGTCACGAAAACCTATCAAATCCAGCCCCAAATATACTGTTGCTTGTAGACTTCAGTTTAAGACACAAAAAATGGAAGAATGAAGCAAACATTGTTATTGCAGAGAGAATCATAGGAGCTAACATGGATTTAGAGTTTCACTCAGCTGAACTCTAAAGACTGCTTGCCAGCAAGTAGCAGAACCGACAACACTATAAATTACCCTAAAATATATAATCACTAAGAATGGAGACCCTATACGGAACATTTAAGTGTCGAAGACAGTAGACTCAGTGCTCAACCTACTGGAAGTTCAGACATGAGAAGCAAAACACAATCAATAATTAATGAAACTTCAAAAAATTTAACTTTAAGAACAAGAGCACCAACTGAGAGCTACTAAACCTTGAGTTTACTGAACTATGCTAGCCAAGTGATGAACTAAATCAGTATTGCGATAGGATGAGCTCAGTGGTACTACAAGTATGCTCCAGACACATGCAGTTACGAAGAAGTTACAGGTTGGAAAGGGCGAGGCGTTTCCTGAAAAGGCGAACACGGCGAATAACAGAGCTCCTAAAAGGCAAAAGACTCTCTGAAGAACGAAAAGTAGCAATGGCTGAAGAATTAGATAACCTCCTATGAAATACAGGGCAGCGATGAGTACACTGTGAGAGAACTCAATAAGTGTTACGGAACCACTACCCTTCAGCACCCTCGTCATACATGATGAGGTCACCAACAAACTCCTAGCTGTCTCCAAGCGGGAACTCGACAGATTGCCCATAACAATTCCTGATCAGCTGGGCTGTGGTGTATTCGTTGGACTATAGATGGCGAACATTATCACTTTGATTGAACAGGGCAGAAACCAGGAGATCTGGTCTCGGGCTGGACCTCAGGGTCAATAACTTCCTGGTATCCTCCAAGTAACGCCCAGTGAGCAGATATTTTTCTCTCCATTGCTTTAAGATGTAATTTACTCTCCTTACTTAATCTTTTGTCTTATTGGGTTTTATAGGGTGCATTTTGTCCTAGGGTGCCCTGTGGCCTGGTGGCATAGCTCTCGGTTCACACGGTGAATGTCCGGGTTCGATTCCCAGCAAAGGGGTGGAAACAGTAAAATGGGTACCTGGGTGTTAGTCGTACCTGGATCTTTGTCGACTGGTGTGGGTCGCATCGTGGGACATAATTGACCTAATTTGCCCGAAATGCTCTTCATAACAAGCTGCTTTCTATATAGTAGTATGTCATTGATGTCAGCTATGGTCTTTATACCTTGTACATGTACTTGTAGAAATAAAGATATTATTATTATTACTATTATTATTATTATTATTATTATTATTATTAGTATTATTATTATAGAGGGTCATGTACCACAGGGGTTTTGCCCTATGCCAGTAGATCAGTCGGTCTTTATCAGTTCTCTGTTCTCTCGTTCTTATGTACCACTGTCACAATTATTAATGCTTCCACTACTAGTCTACTCTCTCTGCTTTTACTATTCCTTATAATAATATCCTAGTAATATCCTTACTACCACTACGGTTACTACCTTATTACAACTACTAAAACTTCTGTTACCATAACTACTATTAGCTAATACTATTACTACTCCCTTTTTTCCCACTCCCCCCCTTCCTCCACTCTTATTTTCTGGTCTTCTCCGATTTCTTTCTCGCTTTGTTGTGGTTTGACAATGTTAAGTAAAAGGACTCAAGTGTAACTAATGTAACATTTTACTGTGGCAACGTTTTGCTCTTCAGGAGCTCCTGGAGAGCGAAATGTTCCCACATAAAATGTCACAATAGTTACAATGGTGTCCTTTTACTTAACACATTGTGGGTAATTCTACCAACATTAATATACTTTGATAATAGTCCACAAAGGTTCGAAATGTCACCATGACCTTTTTCTAAGTGCGGAATGTATGTGAAGTTATTTACAACCTTACAGAGCTCATACAATTCCTTCTACGCTCACAAAGCTTTACATAAAGCTACTATGTACTCTCACTGACCTGGGTATAAAGGTACTCTCCACCCCTCACAACGCGAGAATAAAAGTACTCTCCACCCCTCACAACGCGAGAATAAAAGTACTCTCCACCCCTCACAACGCGAGAATAAAAGTACTCTCCACCCCTCACAACGCGAGAATAAAAGTACTCTCCACCTCTCACAACGCGAGAATAAAAGTACTCTCCACCCCTCACAACGCGAGAATAAAAGTACTCTCCACCCCTCACAACGCGAGAATAAAAGTACTCTCCACCCCTCACAACGCGAGAATAAAAGTACTCTCCACCCCTCACAACGCGAGAATAAAAGTACTCTCCACCCCTCACAAAGCGAGAATAAAAGTACTCTCCACCTCTCACAACGCGAGAATAAAAGTACTCTCCACCTCTCACAACGCGAGAATAAAAGTACTCTCCACCCCTCACAACACGAGAATAAAAGTACTCTCCACCCCTCACAACGCGAGAATAAAAGTACTCTCCACCTCTCACAACGCGAGAATAAAAGTACTCTCCACCCCTCACAACGCGAGAATAAAAGTACTCTCCACCCCTCACAACGCGAGAATAAAAGTACTCTCCACCTCTCACAACACGAGAATAAAAGTACTCTCCACCTCTCACAACACGAGAATAAAAGTACTCTCCACCCCTCACAACACGAGAATAAAAGTACTCTCCACCTCTCACAACACGAGAATAAAAGTACTCTCCACCCCTCACAACACGAGAATAAAAGTACTCTCCACCCCTCACAACGCGAGAATAAAAGTACTCTCCACCCCTCACAACGCAAGAATAAAAGTACTCTCCACCCCTCATAACGCGAGAATAAAAGTACTCTCCACCCCTCACAACGCAAGAATAAAAGTACTCTCCACCCCTCATAACGCGAGAATAAAAGTACTCTCCACCCCTCACAACGCAAGAATAAAAGTACTCTCCACCCCTCACAACGCAAGAATAAAAGTACTCTCCACCCCTCATAACGCGAGAATAAAAGTACTCTCCACCCCTCACAACGCAAGAATAAAAGTACTCTCCACCCCTCACAACGCAAGAATAAAAGTACTCTCCACCCCTCATAACGCGAGAATAAAAGTACTCTCCACCCCTCACAACGCAAGAATAAAAGTACTCTCCACCCCTCACAACGCGAGAATAAAAGTACTCTCCACCCCTCACAACGCGAGAATAAAAGTACTCTCCACCCCTCACAACACGAGAATAAAAGTACTCTCCACCCCTCACAACGCGAGAATAAAAGTACTCTCCACCCCTCACAACGCAAGAATAAAAGTACTCTCCACCCCTCATAACGCGAGAATAAAAGTACTCTCCACCCCTCACAACGCGAGAATAAAAGTACTCTCCACCCCTCACAACGCGAGAATAAAAGTACTCTCCACCTCTCACAACGCGAGAATAAAAGTACTCTCCACCCCTCACAACGCGAGAATAAAAGTACTCTCCACCTCTCACAACGCGAGAATAAAAGTACTCTCCACCCCTCACAACGCGAGAATAAAAGTACTCTCCACCCCTCACAACGCGAGAATAAAAGTACTCTCCGCCCTCAGAGAGGCGGTCATAAAATTCAACCACTGTATTATTTGAACACAAGTGAACGATAACGTTATAAATTGCTCTTAGAAGGTCATACAGTAGCAATTTAATAAGAGGGTGAGTGTATGAAGTTATCACTGACGTATGGCCGTGAGAATATAGTTTCTATCACGCCCTTAGTGGCCCTGGGATTAGAAGATTGAGTCTTCACACAAATTTTGAGATGAATGACTTACTCGGATTTGCTGCCTCATAAAATATAATGATTTCTATAAAATTTCACCCCCCTTCCCCTCTGCAGAAATGTCCACCCTTTGAAAACAATAATTATAGTCTATAAAATCAATCTAATAATCCCAACACTTCACGTAAGTCTGGTACTCATTTTGTTATCTTTCCCTCTGATGACAGCAATTCCGTAGTTGTCCTTAATCACGAGTATAATTTCTAAAAAGCCGATTTCTTGTTTTCTGACTCACGCATCAACACTCCCCTTGAGCTCTCTTGATCACATCAGAACTTCAAATCTTAAGTTCTATATTCTCTCTGATTTCTGCCCCTATTGATTTTGATCATGTTCTATGTTTCCTTGTTATTTGTCTTATTCTTCCTTATTTCTGTTTTCTTCGTAAAAACGGGTATTTTTCTACATTATCATTTCTTCAAGAGGTTCTGTCTCTTATCGTCAAACTCTCACTAATCTTCCTGAATGCTTTCACCGGCTCACCACGGTCATTCTCTAGATTTCTCAAACATGTACGGCCACATAAGACCTGAAAAATTCTAAGTCTTAATACTGAGTTTCTCTTTATTTTCATTCATCTTACTGAGGTTTTCAGTTTTTCTCAAAATGAAGACTAAGGAAAGGTTACATCATCTCACTATACCTTCTGATGTCTTTCTTGTTCGCTTTTGTGTGGACTCCAACTCTTTTACCTTTCAAGGCAAGTAATGTGTTCAAACCTTTAGTGTGCCTCCCAGGAGCTGGTGTTGCTGACATAGTCAGCAGGTTGGATAATATTATGTCAGGTAATGGGAACAAACCCATTATCTGTCTTAGTGTTGGTGGAAATGACATCAGGAAAGGTAGGAGAGAGGAGCTGCTGGGTAAGTACTAGTCCGCCATAGAAGTTGTCAGGTCTAAGGGAGGAATCCCACTCATATGTAGCATCTTGCCTAGAAGGGGCGTGGGCAATGAATGATGACTATGGCAACTGGTATAAATTGCTGGCTATACAAGTACTGCAAGGAACTTGCAATTCCATTCATTGATAACTGGGACAAATTATATTGCAAACGTGATATGTATGCAAGGGATGGGGTTCATCTCTCTGGGGCTGGAGTGGATGCATTAGCCAATTCGATTGAGGGGGTAACTGATGACTTGTCTAGGAATTTAAATTAATAGATTATAGAGGTATGGGTGTTTGTGGAAAACAATCAGGCTGCAGTATTATGGTTGAAAACATCAGATATTACCAGGATACCTCAGGGATATGTTTAAAAGACAATATTAAAAATAAACATGCTAGTAACGACAAAGCAACTGCTCAACAAACAAAGAGAGGTAGTAGAGAGCAACGAGTGACTAGCTCCCTTAAGGTTTACTATACAAATAGTAGAAGTCTAAGAAATAAAATAGATGAGCTAAGATTACTTACATGTGCAGGTGTACAGATATTATTGCACTAACAGAGACCTAGTTCAACTTTAAAGATAGAGAAATGCCTTCTGAATGCAACATACAGGATTATAAACTATTCCACACTGATAGCGTCAACAGGAAGGGTGGTGGATTGGCGATGTATATCAGAGATAATTTAAATTGTTGTGTTAGACAAGATGCAAGATTAGAAACATCGGACACAGAATCTGGCTACATTTTCTCGAAGGTCGTGAAAAATTAACTTTGGGTGTGATTTATAGGCCCCTAAATCTTGATAGAGAGTGTGGTAGGCTGTTATGGGACGAAATTCATAAGGCATCTAGATATGAAAATGTTGTGTTAATGGGAGATTTTAACTTTAGGTAAATTGATTGGAACAATGTGACAGGAAATCTGCTTTTTAAAACAGTTTGTGACAGAACCAACTAGAGGAAACAATCTGCTTGACTTGGTTCTTGCCAACAAAGAATCACTAGTTAATAATCATGAGGTTAATGATGAGCTAGAGGAAAGCGATCACAAATCATTTATTTTCAATATATCATGAAATTACCGAGATAACTGCGGTAAAGTTATTGTCCCAGATTTCAGCTTGGCCGATTTCACTGGAATGAGAAATTACATGAGTGGGCTAAATTGGGATGACCTTACTATGTGTCAGGTAGGTAGGGTTGGTTGCCAATATGACATATTTCAGAGTATAGTGCTGGCTGCCCAGACAACTTTTGTCCCTAGTAAGGAAATTAGATCTACCAAAAATGATCCCAAATGGATAAACAATAGATTACAACATTTCACTGGTCAAAAGAGAGGCATATATAGGAGTATAAAAAGAGGGGATGGGCAGTTAAGAAATCAACATATTCAATTAAAGAGAGAAATAAAAAAAAAAGAATAAGAAAGCAAAAAGGGATTGTGAGGCTAAGGTCGCAAGGGATTCGAAGACTAACCCAAAAGTGTTCTTTCAGGTATACAGAAGTAAGATTAGGGACAAGATTGGCCCACTTAAGAGTTACTCTGGTCAGATCACTGACAGTGATAAGGATATGTGTGAAATTCTCAATACCTACTTCCTCTCAGTTTTTACTCAGAAAGATACTAGGAAATTCCAGAAATAATAAATTATGTAGAACAGGACGATAATAAACTATGCACGATTAGGGTAACTAGTGACATGATCCTCAGACAAATAGAGAAATTAAAAGTGAACAAATCCCCAGGCTCTGATGAACTGTTTGCAATGGACTGTTACAATGGAATGTAAAGAGGAACTTATCATGCCTTTGGCTAATGTTTTTAACATATCACTACAAACTGTCATAGTGCCTGATAAGTGGAAAATGGCAAATGTAATACCTATTTACAAGGCAGATGACAGGTCCTTAGCTTCGAACTATAGACCAATAAGCCTTACTTCCATAGTGGAAAATTTATGGAATCAATAATTGCCGTAGTTCGTAGCCATCTTGAAAGGCACAAATTGATTAATGAATCTCAGGTATTTGAGGAGGTAGATCATGGTAATGAATATGATATTGTGTATATGGACTTCAATAAGGCTTTCGATAGAGTTCCACATCAGAGGCTATTGAGAAAACTTAAGGCACGGAATAGGAGGAGAAATTTTTTTTCTGGGTAGAGGTATGGTTAAAAAATAGGCAGCAGAGACTTTTGCATAAATGGGAAAAAATCAGAATAGGGGCACGTCACAAGCAGTGTTCCACTGGGGTCAGTGCTGGGCCCCCTTGTTGTTCACAGTCTACATAAACAACATAGATGAGGGAATAAATAGCGACATAAGCAAATTTGCTGATGACACCAAAACAGGCAGTCCAAATTATTCTAAAGAGGACATTAAATCACTCCAGGATGACTTGAAGAGACTGATGCAGTGGCCGGATAAATGGCAGATGCAGTTTAATATAGACAAATGCAAAGTTCTAAATGTTGGACAGGAAAATATCCATGCCACATATAAACTAAAAAATGTAGATCTTAATATTACGGATTGCGAAAAGGATTTAGGAGTTCTGGTTTGCAGTAATCTGAAACCAAGACAACAGTGCATAAGTGTTCACAATAAAGCTAACAGAATTATTGGCTTCATAGCAAGAAGTATAAATAATAGAAGTCCTCAGGTTGTTTTTCAACTCTAAATATCTTTGGTTAGGCCTCAGTTAGATTATGCTGCTCAGTTCTGGTCACCGTATTACATAATGGATATAAATGGAAAGGAGGATGACAAAGATGATCCCACGTCTCAGAAATCTTTCCTATGAGGATAGACTGAGGGCCCTGAATCTGCACTCTCTAGAAAGGCCTAGAATTAGGGGGATATGATTGAGGTGTATAAATTGAAATCAAGAATTAATAAAGGGGATGTAAATAGCGTGCTAAAAATATCTAAAATAGACAGGACTCGCAACAATGGTTTTAAACTGGAAAAATTCAGATTCAGGAAAGATATAGGAAAGCATTGGCGTAAGCCGGCAGGAGAATTGGACGTGCCTCGCATAGGCCAGTAGGCCTGTTGCAGTGTTCCTTCTTTCTTATGCTCTTATGTAACACCAGTGATTGTCATGTACACAACACCAGTGATTGTCATGTACACAAGACCAGTGATTGTCATGTACACAAGACCAGTGATTGTCATGTACACAACACCAGTGATTGTCATGTACACAAGACCAGTGATTGTCATGTACACAACACCGCTGATTGTCATATACACATCACCAGTGATTGTCATGTACACAACAGTGGTCGTCATGTACATGTCATTAATAGTTGTCATATATATGTCATCAGCTGTACTAATCCATACTCCAGTGATTGTCATGTATCAGTCTCATAAGTCTCTCATCTACACCTTAGCAAAAAAGTTAGTCTCATATATATATATATATATATATATATATATATATATATATATATATATATATATATATATATATATATAAAAATATATTTATATATATATATATAAATATATATATTTGTATATATATTTATATATATATGTATATATAATATATATATATATATATGTATTTATTTATATATACGTATATATATATGTCGTGCCGAATAGGCAGAACTTGCCATCTTGGCTTAAATAGCAACGCTCATCTTGCCATATAGGACAAGTGAAAATTTGTGTATGCAATAATTTCGCCAAAATCATTCTGAACGTAACGAAAAAAATATATTTCACTGTGTTTGTTTAGAATTAAATTATTGTAAACAAATCTAAAATATATATAGTTGGGTTAGGCTAAAATAAATTGTTCTTGTTGTAATAAGGTTAGGTAAGTTTTCTAAGATTCTTTTGGTGCAAAATTAAACTTTTTTACATTAACATTAATGGAAAAAATGTATCTTTAAGCGTATAAGAGAAAATTTTAGGAAGGACTTAATTTTAAATGAGTTCTTGCTAATTGACCAGTTTTACATATTCGGCACGACATATATATATATATGTATATATATACATATATATATTATGTCGTGCCGAATATGTAAAACTGGTCAATTAGCAAGAACTTATTTAAAATTAAGTCCTTTCTGAAATTTTCTCTTATATGTTTAAAGATATATTTTTTTCATTAATGTTAATGTAAAAATTTTTAATTTTGCACCAAAAGAATCTTAGAAAACTTACCTAACCTTATTATAAAAAGAGCAATTTATTTTAGCCTAACCCAACTAAATATATTTTAAATACGTTTACAATAATCTAGTACTAAACAAACGCAATCAAATGCATTTTTTTCGTTAGGTTCAGAATGATTTTGGCGAAATTATTGCATACACAAATTTTCACATGTCCTATATGGCAAGATGAGCGTTGCTATTTAAGCCAAAATCGCAAGTTCTGCCTATTCGGCACGACATATATATGTATATATATAAGTTTCTGGTTTTTACACTCATTTGTTTAGTAGGTGACTGTGTTGTGAATGTTCATTCCCCGAAGATTTGCAACCAGTGGTTTTAATTAATGATAATTTTCCGATGCTCTCTACACGGTTTTGTATTTACCAATGTTATTCTTGTTTTGGTAAAGATGTGTGTAATTCTGGCTGCAGTCACATGATTTTTCAATATATTAGTCCGGTTACTGAAGGTGTTTATGTTTAATGTTGACAATGTATTTATCTTAAACCATACCACGGGCGGGGATAGAACACGCGATCAGAGAGTCGTAAAACTCCAGCTCGACTGAGGGGACTTCAGCTAGAGCTAGTCATTGCCACACTGGCGGGAGATTCGTCTGTAAAAACTTGCATTTGTGGTCACAGTGGTGCCTGTGCTAACCTTCCTATGCTGGCCCAGTGGCCCAGCTGGCCCAGTGGCCCAGCTGGCCCAGCTGGCCCAGTGGCTAACGCGACGGTCTGGAGTTTTACGACTCTCCAACCGCGAGTTCAAACCCCGCCCGTGGTATGGTCTGCCGTCCTTTTCGCATGGTGGCTTCCTTAAAATATAAGAAGGCACAATACCGCGACTGGAACAATACGCTAATCTGTCTTGTCACACTCTCCCAACATTAGCTTGAAGTTCATGGTTTTAGTCTTTTGTTTGCTACTTCACCTGCCCCTCGCGCTTTCATTGACCTGATTAGCTCCTTGGATTCCTTTCTTCAGTCTCTCTCTCGGAATCTTCCTGACCTGTCACTTTTCGTGGTGCTGTCCTTCCTGTTTCTGATAGCCTGCTGGCTAGGAATTGCCACCTTCCTCAACGCTATCAAGCTACCCTTTCTTCTCTCAAATCTAATAACAATATTGTCAACCTTTCTTCTGACAAAGGCAATTCGGTGGTTGTCCTTGATCACGAGGATTACCTCTGAAAAGTTGAAGTCTTGCTCCCTGACTCACGCATCCTCACTCTTCTCGTTTCAACCCTCTTGATCGCAACTATAAACTTTGGATTATCTCCGATTTCTGTTCTTGTTCAACGTTTCAGTATTATCTATCCCTCTTTACCTTATTTCTATGATTTCTCTATTACTCATAGACCTGATATCCCTCTATGTCCCATCATTTTCTCCAGATTTTCAGTTTCTTATTCTCTTGCCTCTTGGCTGTCGAAAACTCTCACTTCTTTTCTTGAAGCTTTTTCTCCTGCTCATCTTCGTCACTCTGAAGACTTCATCGAAGGTGTTGGGCCACATCCGCTCTGTAAGATGCTAAGTCTTGATGTTGAGTCCCTCTTCACTAATGTCTTTTCATGATGTTCTCGATTTTCTTAGAGTGAAGGCCAATAAAGGGTTGTATCATTTTTCTATACTTACTGATGACTTTCTTGATCTTATTCGCCCTTGTGCGGACTCCAAATCTTTTTCCTTTCAAGGTGAATAAAAATTAAACTTTATTCTCAAAGCTTCTCTGTTGGTATGTGCTCTCCTCTATCCCATGTTCTTGCTAACCTATACTTCGAAACTATATTTCTTACTATTTGTGTGTGTCCTACCCTATGGCTCCATTACGTTGATGATATCTTTGTTCTTTTGCCATGATTCTAGTGACCATTCTTCTGACCATTTCTCAATGCCCTTAACAATCTCTCGTCTTCCATGTGCATGTCCATCGCTCAGCTACAGCCTTTCTTTTTTACGTTTATCGCAAGTCTATGCACAGTGCCATGTACATTACATTTTTTTCTTACCACGCTTCCTCTGTCCAGAAAAGTGTTATTATTTCTCTCTTTCTCAGTGCCCTCCATATTTGTGACCTTCAGTACCTTGACTCGGAATTTTCCACTCCTCGCAATTCGCTTTCTCGCCTTGGCTAACTTTCCAATTTCATAAACTCTGCCTTCACATGTGCTAAACGAACTTTCTTTTCTCTCAAACTCTGTGCCCCTCTGAAGCTTGCTGCTCTCTACCTTCATTATATTTCCAGTCTCTCAAGTCTCTCAAATCTCTCAAGTCTCTCTCCGTTCCTTAGATTTCAATTGGAAAAATAGTTTAGAAAACGGGCAACTTGACAAATAAAACACTTGGAAATCTTTATTCTGGAAACATTTCAACAGGCAGTAGCTTATTCAGTCTAATGCAGAGAAACAGTTGAAGATGAGAAGTTTGAGGGTTGATGGACTGATAGACTGAACACATCGACTCCACGTTGGGGAACTGATTACTTCAAACTTCTCATTTTCCACTGTTTCTTTGCATTATGCTGAAGATTCCACTTCCCGGCGAAATGTTTTCTTAGGCATAAAACTTCTCGCCAAAATTAACATCCTTCATGGTAATCTACTTCGTACGTCTCATGCTGTTGATGCTTCCAGAATATACCCCATTTCCTGCTCCTATTGTCCTCTTCAGTACTTTGCAGAAAATGGCCTCTCTCTGACAGACTCTCTCTGACATGTTACAGATCACAGTCATCGTATTAACTGGACCTCTGCTAAAACTGTCTACCCTTCTAGTTTTCACAGTCGCCGTCTTGTTGGAGTATCAGTTATATATCTTAGTCCTGGCTGTCTCTGAAGATGCCTTCTTTTCTCATCACATTGTCAAAGGCTACAATTTTCAGAACACTAGTGACTTGACCTGATCTTTATCTCCTCCTCTCCTTACCTCTTCTCCTTTCCAATATTTTCTTTGCTTTCCTTTCTTCTGCCTGGGTAAGTTTTGTCCCATGAATGTTTCAACCTCTTCCATGTCTTGTTGGTTTCACTCTCGTGGGAGTAACAACACAAGCAACACATTACCTCTTCTGCAGTGCTCATTCTTTTTTTTTTTCATATCCTTAGAACGCCTCCACTACTACCATTATTACTACAACTACTACTACCACTATTACTACAACTACTACTATCACTATTACTACAACTACTACTACCACTATTACTACAACTACTACTACCACTATTACTACAACTACTACTCTGACTCTTATGTCACTACTACTACTTTCTTTTACCACCTCTCCCACTATTGCACTTCTTACTACTACTACTTCTACTACCATTACCACTACTACCACTACTAATACTACCATTACTACTACTACTACTACTACTACTACTACCACTACCACTACTACCACTACCACTACTACTACTACGACTACTGCTACTACTACTACTAGTGCTACTACTACTACTACCACGACTACTACTACTTCTACTATCACTACTACTACTACTACCATTACTACTACCACTACTACTACTACTACCACCACTACTACTGCTATTACTACTACCTCTACTACTACTACCACTATCACTGCTATTACTACTACTACCACCACTACCACTGCTATTACTACTACTACCACCACTACCACTACTACTACTACTACCACTACTACTTTTACTATCACTACTACTACTACCACTACTACTACTACTACTACTACTGCTATTACTATTACTATTACTACTACTACTGCTACTACTGCCACTACCACTGCTACTACTACTACTACCACCACCACCACCACTACCACTACTACTACTACTACCACCACCACTACCATTACTACTACTACCACCACCACTACCACTACTA
Organism: Cherax quadricarinatus; assembly: GCF_038502225.1. NCBI lineage: Eukaryota > Metazoa > Arthropoda > Malacostraca > Decapoda > Parastacidae > Cherax > Cherax quadricarinatus. The sequence goes on from NC_091375.1 coordinate 18,998,233, forward strand.
CTACCACCACTAGTACTACTACTACTACTACCACTACCACTGCTATTACTATCACCACCACTACGATGACGACGACTTCTACTACTACTACTACCACTACCGCTACTAGTACTACCACTACTACTACTACTGCTACTACCGCTACTACTACTACTTATACTACTACTGCTACTACTACCACTACTACTACTACTACTACTACTACTTATACTACTACTGCTACTACTACCACTACTACTACTACTACTACTACTACTACTTATACTACTACTGCTACTACTACCACTACCTCTGTCACTACTTCCATTATATTTCTACCTCCTCTCTTACTCCCGGCTCTTCTCCCTCTCGTTATATACTGCCTCCCTTCCCTTCCCTTCGCCCTTCTGTGTGACTAGTTAATGGTTTAAGTCGAACCGAAACGTCGTCATAAGTTCCATTCTCCTATGTGCACGTTATTTTTTGTAATGAGCCTTCCTTCCTCTGACCATAAGTTCTTATTTCCTATAGTTATGATAGTTTGAGTGATGCAGAGTTTATAATGTTGTCATGTGTAAAGTTTACAGTCATTATAATCATTTAAGTTATGTGAGATGTTAACTTCAGTTAAATTAGGGCTTAATTACACAGGATAAAGTATCTACAAAACTTTTACTCAGTATGTTTTAAGTTTATATTTATATATTATGGCTTGTACTACTACTACAACTAATACTGCAATTATTATTATTATTGCTGCTACTAATAGTACTACTACTACTACTACTACTAGTACAATTATTACTGCTGCTGCTACTAATATTACTACTGCTACTTCTATAACTACGTCCTTCTCCTCCGTCTTGAACATTAAAATGGTATAAAATACCGACAGGTTGTAAGGTAAGACACATATGCAACAGTTAGGTATCTTTATTTCGAAACGTTTCGCCTACACAGTAGGCTTCTTCAGTCGAGTACAGAAAAGTTGATAGAAGCAGAAGATACTTGAAGACTATGTAATCAGTCCATCACCCTTAAAGTTTTGAGGTGGTCAGTCCCTCAGTCTGGAGAAGAGCATTGTTCCGTAGTCAGACTACGCAACAATGCTCTTCTCCAGACTGAGGGACTGACCACCTCAAAACTTTAAGGGTGATGGACTGATTACATAGTCTTCAAGTATCTTCTGCTTCTATCAACTTTTCTGTACTCGACTGAAGAAGCCTACTGTGTAGGCGAAACGTTTCGAAATAAAGATACCTAACTGTTGCATATGTGTCTTACCTCCTCCGTCTTCTCGACTTCTCTTCTGATTTTCTCCAGTTTTTCTCTCTCAGTAGAAAACCAACACGTTGTTAAAACTTTGATACCTAAAGTTGGTTATCTTTGAGTTATTCCACCCACGGAATTGCTGCGTTTTCCTTTGATTTACATTCATAACATTTGTTATAGGAGTAATGCGCGTGTAAGAGATACAGTACTTATATGTGATTGGTGCAACTAGTTCAGGAAGGTTTGCCAGTACGGGTCCTGACCCGGGTCTTCTCCGTGTTGTGACCCGGCAGGTGCAGCTAGTGTGATGTGAGTCAAGTTAATTGAAGAGACCGAGGGAGGAGAGAGTGAAACAACAATTATATGGTATAACTTGATAGTATGAGAAGTGAGACAGAGTGACTATACACAGAGAAGAACATGACTCAAGAAATCGTAATGACACGATTGCAAATAAACCATACCCCCGGCCGGGATTGAACCCGCGGTCATAGAGTCTCAAAACTCCAGCCCGTCGCGTTAGCCACTAGACCAGCTAGCCACAATAAGATTCATCCAACTAGGTATATTTCTACACCATAGGAAAGTTAGCACAGGCACCTCTGTGACCACAAATGCAAGTTTTTACAGACGAATCTCCAGCTAGCGTGGCCGTGACGAACTCTAGCTCAAGTCCCTTCACTGCCGTCAACATGACCGCGGGTTCAATCCCGGCCGGGGGTATGGTTCACAGAGAAGAAGTGAGGGAGAGTGAGTGTACACTGGACAATGTACACTAGGAGAGTGAAGGGGGTCTCATGCTGTAACATAGACTCGAACGACAGTTTTAATTGCGTGAAATATTAAGAAGAAGGACTCACAGATAAAAACCAACTAGGGGCGAGGGGAAAGTGGGGGTTGGCTAAGAATAGGTGGGGAGAGGAAATATTTTAGAATAAGGAAAAGTGTCGGGACTAAACCCAACCGCTAAGGAATGTAAGCTAATGTTAGGCGTGAAGATAAGGCATCTGTTGCCGCTCTCAACCGCATATCAAGACTGGTCGCGCAAAGTGGGCAAAAGGTAGGAGGTTAACTGACTTAAATTACACTCGCAAGCAGCTCCACCAACCGCACATAGGACGTCCCTCCTAGACAATGGCAGTGTAGGAAGTGTCGTGAAACATTATTGCTTATCCTGTGTACAGTCTCATTCAAGATACGCTTTTTTACTTCCCAACCTTTCATTGTAACTCTTATGTCTCTTCTTGGAAAATTAAATCATCTTATCTTATGTACATAGCGAGTGAAGGAAACTTAGAAGGTGGTTTCTAATATTCACTAGAATCACATAACGCACAGCACATGAGTATTTTGTCATTGATATGATGACTCAAAACCAGCAAATTGCGTGAATTTTAGGTCATCATTAAGTTAACTCACATCCAGCATGATACATGTTTCCTGCCGTTATTGAGTCAGTTAAGATGCAGCAAAGAAGTCTGAATCTGCTGCTTCTGCTCTGCAGATTCACATCTATTGAAACTCATTTGCCCCTGCCCTTGTGAGTTTCATGTCATTTTTCATTTCATAACAATACCTGAGTTTCATGTCATTATTTGTTTCATTACAATACGTGAGTTTCATGTCATTTTTTGTTTCATTACAATACGTGAGTTTCATGTCATTTTTTGTTTCATTACAATACGTGAGTTTCATGTCATTTTTTGTTTCATTACAATACGTGAGTTTCATGTCATTTTTTGTTTCATTACAATACGTGAGTTTCATGTCATTTTTTGTTTCATTACAATACGTGAGTTTCATGTCATTTTTTTGTTTCATGACAATACGTCAGTTCCATGTCATTTTTTGTTTCATGACAATACGTCAGTTTCATGTCATTTTTTGTTTCATTACAATACGTCAGTTTCATGTCATTTTTTTGTTTCATGACAATACGTCAGTTTCATGTCATTTTTTGTTTCATTACAATACGTCAGTTTCATGTCATTTTTTTGTTTCATGACAATACGTCAGTTTCATGTCATTTTTTGTGTTCTTGTTGACTCGCCGGGTCTTGTCCAGTTGGTAGAATTACCGACAATATGTAAAGTAAAAGGACACAAGTGCAACTAATGTGACATTTTTATTGTGGCAACGTTTCGCTCTCCAGGAGCATTATCAAGCCGTTACGGCTTGATAAAGTGCAACATTAGTTGCACTTGTGTCCTTTTACTTTACATAAATCTCAGTTCATAAGCTGGTTTAAATTCAGCCAGACTGAACACGTATGTGTTGAGTCATCCAGACTCTTGAGTCTGGATGACTCCTCCAGCAAAAACATCCTGTCATGGATGTATTGATTTGAATCTTCACATCCAGTAAGAGAAGTTAATTTCCTCCTTTAATTGCACTGAGTCACATATCCATAACTGTTTTGGTTAACCTCGAGTAATATGCATTTCTTATTGTAAGATTACTGAATGTGTTGGAACACAGCAAAGACGAGTGAATTTCCAACAGTGCTTTTGTTGGGTCAGAATGAGATAGATGAATGAGTCTTTGCAATGGTTATTTTCCTGCCCCTCAATATCTGAAGCTGTAATAAGTACGTAAGTACTTTGAGGATGCCTTTACCTCGGTGAAGATTCCTCTTCATCTCGTCCTATCCTGTAAACTTTAAGCACTTCCTTCATCTTGACAACAACCCGAGAGATGGATCTGACACTGATTGACGCTTCCTTCGTTCCAGGGAAGTGCACTCAGCTCACACATTGAGGTCCAGGGCTTGATCCCTGGTAAAGGTTGCAACATTCGTCGTGTTTCCTCAAGACACCTGCTGTCTCTGTTTACCTAGCAGTATATAGGTACTTAGGTGATAAACTAATTGGTGTGGGTAGCATCCTGGGAACAAAATTTGCCTAATTTACCAGAAATGCTCTGCATAACAAGGGGCTTTTTATATAGTTTGTCACTGATGTCAGCTATGGTCTGTATAAGTTGTATCATGTTCTTGTAGAAATAAAGATTATTATTATTGTTAGTAGTAGTAGTAGTCGTAGTAGTAGTGGTAGTAGTAGTAGCAATAGTACACTGAGCAAATTGAGCATCGATGTAGCATTCGATTCCATGAAATTCGTCTTAATACTGAATTTTTTTTTGCTTTTGCATTATATTTTGAGAATCCTTTTGTGATTTTATGTGATGGGTATTATATTATAAAGAAAATAATGCAAAGTCTAGGTTAAAATTTATTTTAAAACAAATATTATTATTATTATTATTATTACTTTCAAGAGAGAACTCTAAACTCATGGGGATCATATAACACAGGGGGGAACCTGTGTTTCCAAGGGTGGAAAACACAGGTTCAATTCCTTCGATCAAGAGCCTCTAACTAGAATCAAGGAACCTCCCTAGAGAGAAAAACAAGTGCTTAAAGTTCGAGTGTATGGCAATAAAACCATATGCGCTACTCTTATTCAACTACAAAATATTGAAAACAAGTAATGAAAGAATCTGGAAAAAAAAAATTCGTAACTTGACAGGCTAAATTGAAAAGAAAAATTTAACTTGCAGGATGGGGAAGCCTCCAGGCAGAAAGTTTTCAAAAGGAACGTACTTTCGAAAACATTGTTAGTCTGCAGGAACACACCCCTAGAGTCAACATGGGTGGCGTGAGCGCATGGCCACATCTTCCTAGCAGATACCTGGAGAGTATACCTGGAGAGACTTTCGGGGGTCAACGCCCCCGCGGAATAAACTTAGACCAGGCCGTGGGAACAGGTTCTGATTGTTATAATCCACACAAAAAACATTCTTTTAACTACGCAGCGCTGTGAAATGTCTATATAAAACAAAACTACCGTAGTTAATTTGCGCTACTCATTTAGCAAATTTAATATAAAAATAATTCATATAACAAATTGCTAACTGTCAGTCAGTGAGGTCAGTCACCAATGTTAATAAACACACAACATATATACACTCCTGACAGCAGGGCCTAACTGACGTTCTTTTATACACAAAAGAGGGAAAGGCATCGCGAGTCTATATTACCAAAGGAAAATGGCAACAAGAAATAGAAATGATGGGAATTTACAGTAGTTTCTAGGAATTCTGCACTGTATTTTATCACAAGGCAGACTGTGTTGTGGCCACTTATGATATCAACACCAGTATAGCAAACACTGCTGATACTAACACTGCTGATACTAACACTGCTGGCACTTGCTGATGCTAACGCTGCTGATTGCCTGCACTGCTAACGTTACTAGGCTTGCTGCTGATGCTTCAAGCGCTGCTGATTGTAACTAACTGCATGATACTTGCCTGCTGATGCTTAACGCTGCTGATTGCTAAGCACCTGGCTGATGCTAAGCACTGCTGATGCCTAGTGCTGCTGATGCTAACGCCAACAGTGCTAACTGCGCTGTGCTGAACTTGCTGCGTTTTGCACTTGCTGGTCTGCTAAGCACTAGCTGATCACTGGCACTGCTGATGCCTTAGCACTGCTGATGCATAAGCCACTGCTGATGCTAAGCACCTGGCAGTGCTAACAGCGCTTGCTGCACTAGCCACTGCGCAGTGCTTAGCACTTAGCTAACGGTTGCTAGCACTGCTGGCTAACTAACTGTGATGCTAACCTGCTGATGCTAGCTGCTGCTGATGCTGGCAACCTTGCTGATGCTGTAACATGCTGATGCTAAGACTGCTGATGCTAACGCTGCTGATGCCTAAGCACTAGCTGGATGCTAACGCTTGCTGACTGCTAACTGCCTGATGCTAACGTAACGAATTGCTAACGCTTGCTGATGCTAGCACTGCTGATGCTGGCTTGCGCTCAGTGCTAACGCCGCTGATGCTAACGCCGCTGCTGATGCTAAGCGCCGGCTCGATGCTAACCAGCATGCTGGATGCCCTAACGCTGCACGGTGCTAGCGCTGCTGATGCTAGGCGCTTGCTGGTGCTAAGCACTTGCTGATGCTGCCTTGCTGCTTTGATGCTAAGCACTGCTGATGCTAACGCATGCTGATTGCTAAGCACCTGCTGATGCTAACCTTGCTGCTGATGCTAACGCTGCTGATGCTAACACTGCTGATTGCTGGCGCCTTGCTGATTGCTAACTGCTGAGTACTAGCACTTGCTGGTGCTAGCTTGGCATTAACAGTGCTAACGCTGCTTTGATGCTAACGCTTGCTGGTGCAACTGCCTTTCAGTGACTGGCACTAACAGTTGCTAGGCATAACGATTAACTGGCACTGCTGATGCTGACCTGCTGCAGTTGCTGGCACTGGATGATGCTAACGCTGGATGGATACTAAGCACCTGCTGATGCCCTAAGCATAACGGTTGCTGAATGCTAACACTGTCGCATCTGCGCCTGATGCTAGCACTGGCAGTGCTGAATGCTAGCACTGCTGATTACTAAGCACTGCTGATACTAAGCACTGCTGATGCTAAGCGCTGATGATGCCTAACGCACTGATGATGCCTAGGCACTGCTGATGCTAACACTGCTGATGCATAACGCTGCTGAAGATGCTAACGCGTGGCTGCGGTAACGCTGCTGATGCTTACACTGCAGATTACTAGCACTGCTGATGCTATTGCTGCTTAACGATGCTAACGCTGCTGATACTAAACGCTGCTGATGTCTTGCACTGCTGATCACTAACACTGCTGAATTACTAATGCACTGCTGATGCTAACGCTGCTGATGCACTAAGCACTGCTGATTGCTAAGCACTGCTGATGCTAACGCTGCTGATGCTGGCCTGCTGATGCTGACCTGCTGATGCTAGCACTGCTGATTCACTTGCTCGCTCGATGCTAACGCAACTGTACTAGCACTGCTGAAATTTTAACGCTGAGTGCTAACGCAACGATGCTGAGTGCACTTAGCTTGATGCCTAACACTTGCTGATTACCTGTGCTTGCTGGTCCAGTAGCATTAACGACTGCTTGCACTGCTAACGGTACTAGTGCTGCAGTACTAACCACTACTGAGTACTAAGCACTGCTGAGATCCTAAGCACTGCTGATGCTGGCGCTGCTGATACTAAGCACTGCTGATGCTAACGCACTGGCTGACTAACTTAGCTGCTGTACAATTACTAAGCACTGCTGATGCTAACACTGCTGATGCTAACACTGCTGATGCCTAGCACTGCTGTTGATGCTAACACTGCTGATGCTAACGGCAACTTAACAGTACTAACGGCAACAGTGCTGCACTACAGTGCTAACACTGCTGATGCTAACACTGCCTGATGCTGGCCTGCTGATGCTGTAACAATTACTGCATGCAATTACTAACGCACTGCTGAGTGCTAAGCACTGCTGATCACTAAGCACTGCTACGATGCTAGCACTGCTCGGATACTGGCGCTGCTGATGTGCTAACGCTGCTGGATACTGGACGCTGCTGATGCCTGGCACTGGCGCAGTGCTAACTCGCTGATGCCTGGCACTGCTGGTGCAATACTTAACGATGCTAACGCCTGATTGCTAACCTGCTGCATGCTAACTCAACTGATGCTGGCGCTGCTGATACCTAACTTGCTGCTGATGCTAGCACTTGCGATGCTAACGCAACAGGTGCCTAGGCACTGCGGTGACTGGCTAACGCTTGCTGATACTAACGCTGCTGATGCTAACGCTGCTGAGTCCTGGCCAACTTAACACCGTGCGGTAGCACTGCTGCAGTGCTAGCACTGCTGATGCCTAAGCACTGCTGGATGCTAGCAGGTACTGATGCTAACACTGCTGGTACTAAGCACTGCTGATGCTAAGCGGACTGCTGATGCTAACGCATGCTGATGCTAACCTGCTCGATGCTAAGCACTGCGCTGATACTAAGCGCTGCTGGATGCTGAACCGCCTGCTGATTATAACGCTGGCTGCTGCTGGTGCTGCTGATGCCTTGACACTGCTGATTGCGATGCTGCTGATGCTAACACTGCTGGATGCTAACGCTGCACCAATGATGCTGAACACTGCTGATACTAAGCACTGCACGGTACTAACACTTGCTGATTGCTACGCGCTGCTGATGCTGCTTGCTGCTGATGTACTAACTTTTTCTGCATAGTAGCTAACTGCTGATGCTAAGCACTGCTGATGCTAGCACTGCTGATGCTAATACTGCTGATGCTAAGCACTGCTGATGCTAACTAACTACTGATGCTAACACTGCTGATGTTCCAAGCTTGCTGCTGATGCTAAGCACTCCAACTGATGCTGAACACTAGCTGATGCTGAACGCTGCTGATTACTAAGCACTGCTGATGCTAGCGCTGCTGAGTACTAGACGCTGCTGATGCTTGCTTGCTGTGAATGCTTAACGCTGCTGATGCTAAGCATAACGATGCTTAGCCTTTCTTTTTGATCACTAAGCACTGCTGATGCTAAGCACTGCTGATGCTAACGCGAATACTATGCTAACGCTGCTGATGAACTAAGCGCTTAACGAATTGCTAAGCACTTGCTGATGCTAACGCTGCTGATGCTAAGCACTGCTGGATGCGAACGCTGCTGCAGTGCTAACACTTGCTGATGCCTAACGCCTTTGAATGCAGGCCTGCTGATACTAACACTGCTGATACTAACACTGCTGATACTAACACTGCTGATACTAACACTGCTGATACTAACACTGCTGATACTAACCGCCTGGATGCCTAACGCCTGCCAGGTACTTCTTGCATGCTGTTGGTCCTTAACACTGCCGCAGTGCCTAACGCACCTTTGATGCTTAACACTTGCTGATGCTAACGCTGCTGATGCCTAGCACTGCTGATGCTAACTTGCCTGGTACAGTCCCTAGCACTGCAGTGCTAAAAGCACTGCTGATCACTAAGCACTGCTTGATGCTAGCACTGCTGATGCTAACGCTGCTGATGCTAACGCTTAACTGGATACTGCCTGCCTGATACTAAGCACTGCTGATGCCTGCGCTGCTGATTAACTAACTGCCTGATGTGCTAACACTGCTGTTTGTGCTTAACTACTGCTGATACTAACGCAACAGTGCTGACACCTGATGCTAAGCACTGCTGATGCTAACGCTGCTGATGCTGTAGCACTGCTGATGCTAACGCTGCTGTACTGGCATAACAGTCCTAGCACTTCGCTGATGCTAAGCACCTGCTGATGCTAACCGCCTTTTGATGCCAGGCACTTGCTGGTCCTAGCACTGCTGATGCTAACTTGCTGCTGATACTAGCACTGCTGATGCGGGCATATGCATCCTAGCACAGTCCGCTGATGCTAACGCATGATGACTCAACTGCCTGATGCTTAACGCTGCTGATGCTGACACTGCTGATGCCTAACTGGCCTGCTGATGCTAACGCACTGCTGGTACTGCGGCCGCTGCCTGAGTGCTGGACGCTGCTGATTACCTAACACTGCTGATGCTAACGCTGCTTGATGCTGGCGCTGCTGGATCCGCTAGCCACTGCTGAGTACTCAACACTGCTTGATGCCCTTCTCCTGCTGATGCTAACATATGCTGATGCTAAGACTGCTGCTGATGCTAAGCGCTGCTGAATGCTATGCTGCTGATGCACTAAGCTCCTGCTGATGCTGAACACTGCTGATGCCTAACGCTGCAGTGCGTTAACGCTGCCAGTACTAAGCGCTGCTGAATTCACTAACGCATGCTGATGCTAGCACTGCTGCTGGTATAACACTGCTGAAGTGCTAAGCACTGCTGGATCACTGTAACCTGCTGATGCTAATGCAACTGATGCCTAAGCACTGCTGATGCTGACACTGCTGATGCCTACGAGCTGCTGCATCTGTCATAAGCACTTGTTGATGCTGAACGCTGCTGATTACTGCGCAACGATCTAACGCTGTTTGATGCTAACGCAACTGGCTGCTGGCTAACATATGAGTGCCTAAGCATAACAGATGCTAACACTTGCTGATACTAAGCACTGCTGATGCTAACGCTGCTCGATACTAACCTTGCTGCTGATGCTAAGCACTGTGCAGTTACCTTCTTGCCTGCTGATTACTAACACTGCTGATGCTGAACACTGCTGATGCTAGCACTGCGATCACTGAACACTGCTGATGTCCTAACTACTGCTGATTGCTAACGCACTGCTGATGACTAAGCACTGCTGATGCCAGCACTGCTGATGCCCCTAACGCTGCTGATGCTAGCACTTAGCAGTGCTAAGCGCTGCTGATGCCTAAGCACTTGCTGATGCTAATGCTGCTGCAGTGCTAACGCCTGTTAGCACTGATGCTAGCTTGCTGCTTGATGCTAACGCAGCAGTGCAACACTGGCACGGTGCTAACGCTGACTGAGAATGCCCTGACACTGCTGGTGCTTAACTGCTGAATTACTAAGCACTGCTGATGCTAACACTGCTGAGTGCTAACGCAACAGTGCTGCACTTAACTAACAGTGCTAGCATGCCTATGCACTAGCATAGCATGATTGCTAACTTGCTGCTGATACTAGTACTGCTGATGCTGACACTGCTGAGTGCCTGAACCACTGCTGAGTACCTAAGCACTGCTGATGCTAACGCCTTGCAGTGCTAAGCCACTGCTGATGCTTGCGCTGCTGATGCTTGCGCTGCTGATGCTTACGCATGCTGAGTAGCTAACGCTGCTGATGCTAACACCTTAACGATTTTACTAACCTGCTGATACTAACACTGCTGAGTACGCCGTAACTGAACCTGCTCAATTGCTAACTGCTGCCTAGTGCTGCCATGCTGGTACAAGTGCTAACACTGCTGATGACTAACACTGCTGGATGCTAATAGCCTAGCACTGCTGACTAGTACTAAGCACTTGCTGGTTACTAAACTGCTGATGCTAAACGCTTGCTGATGCTAACACCTAACACGGATACTGGCACTGCTGGTTACTAAGCACTGCACGATGCTAGCATAACGAGTGCTAGCACTTGCCTGAGTACTAACTTAACCGCAGTACTTGCAACCGCTGCTGCTAGCTTACCTGCTGATGCTTAACACTGCTGATTGCTTACACTGCTGATGCTGGCCGCTGCTGATGCCTGACGCTGCTGGTACTTAACGCTGCTGAGTGCTAACGCAACCATTGCTGATGCATAACTGGTGACTGTACTTGCTGATGCTTAGCACTGCTGATGCTTAACACTGCTCGGATACTTGCACTGCTGATGCTAACATGCTGCTGATGCTAGCACTGCTGGATGCTCAACACTGCTGGATGCTAACACTGCTGATGCTAACGCGCTGCTGCAACACCTGCTAGCAACTGCGAATACTTGCATAACAGTGACTAACACTGCTGATGCTTACACTGCTGATGCTAACACTGCTGCATGTACTGTTTTCACTGCTGGTGCACTAACGCTCGCAATTGCTAACACTGCTGATGCTAAGCTCTTGCTGATCGCTTAGAGCTACTGATGCCTTGCACTGCTGATGCTTGCACTGCTGATGCCTAACTTGCTGCTGATGCTAACTTGCTGCTGATGCCTGTGAATCACTGCTGCAGTGCTAACACTGCTGTACTGCACTGCGGCAGTACTAACACTGCTGATGCTAAGACTGCTGATGACTAAGCTTTGCTGCTGGTACTAACACTGCTGATGCTAACGCTGCTGATGCTAACACCTGCTGGTGCTCAACGCTGCTGAGTCACTTAACACTGCTGATACTAACACCTTGCACAATTGCTAAGCACTGTACAGTGCTAACGACACTGCTGATACTAACACTACTGATGCTAACACTGCTGATACTAACACTACTGATACTAACACTAGTGCTATAACAACTGATAACAACAACATTTGTATTGTGCATACTTCTGAAACCGCAAGCATTGTGTGCATTGCTGATGCCTACACTAGTGCTGTAGCCACTGCTGACACCAGCACTACTGCTGCGACCAATGTTGATACCAGCACAACTGTTGTGACCACTGCTAACACCAACACTACTGCTGTGACCACTGTTGACACCACCACTAATGCTGAGACTACTGCTGGCACCATCACTACTGCTGTGACCACTGCTGACACCATCACTGCTGTGACCACTGCTGACACCATCACTGCTGCTGTTACCACTGCTGACACCAGCACTGCTGTGACCACTGCTGACACCAGCACTACTACTGTAACCACTACTGACACCAAAATTAGTGTTGGTATCTTCCTCGTGCCTCGAAAGTCAGTAAAGTGTCCTCCTCCTCCTCCTCCTCCTCCTCCTCCTCCTCCTGGTTCCAGCAACATGCTTATAAAACCTACTAAGTCCTGAGGAATTTTTCTTCTACTTTCTATGTCATAAGGTAACTAACTGTTGCCTTCTGGATAGTTGGGTGTCTTCCCCTGCCTCCTGGCTACCAGTGGTAACACTCACGACTTCAGTCATTCCCTACCTCCTGACTACCAGTGGTAACACTCAGGACTTCAGTCTTCGTGCTGCCTCCTGCAAACTCTCTGCTGCCTATTTGTCAACCACGCCTCTACCCACGAAAAAAATTCTCCTCCTATTCCGTGTGCCTTAAGTTTTCTCAACAGCCTCTGATGTGGAACTCTATCGCAAGCCTTACTGGAGTCCATATACTCAATATCATATTCAGTACCATGATCTACCTCCTCAAATACCTAAGTGAAGAAAGTTAGTAAATCGTTTCATCGTTGTGTAGAGTGGAGACAGAAGTGATTGTTATATTGTATAATAACAAGGAAGTAAAATAAGGTGACATCCTCTCATCACTGATGTTATTTTGGCTGACAAAATAAACATATTCCAAAATTAATTCATTGTTTTCATTAAAGAATACATACGATTTTACAAATTAAACAATTCCCTGAAAATTTTTGTTTTTTTTCGTGAAAATAAGAGGAAAACGAATCTTGGTAATATTATCAGCCAATTTGATATTGTCAAGCAAAATGTTTTGGTTATTGCATTACACATTGAGTTACTAAATAACTAGAAAGTGGAAATGAGACTCCATATATTTTATGCCAGATTCAATTCAATTTTCATAAATTTTAAAAGGGTTAATTTTGATTTGGTATTGTGTTTCTTGAAATCGTTCTTTATGCCTGATTACGCGTGATCATGGCTGATCATGGCTGATCATGGGTGATCATGGGTGATCATGGGTGATCATGGGTGATCATGGCTGATCATGGGTGATCATGGCTGATCATGGGTGATCATGGCTTGCAACTCTGGAATAGCGATATGGTCTATAGTTACTTATGAATAATTCAAATAATTTGAATTTTTTCAGGGTCGCTCTCTTCCAGTAGCAGTCACAAGGCTGCACATGTAATAAGGTTCTTACTTGAAAATTATGTTTCCTTATTATTAGCTAGGTATTTTATATAACTGATTAAGAAGACCTCTGCAGTTTTTAAGTGTTCCTAATCCACTTGCAGCTTATTGCTATCATCTTTCATGCCTTTCCAGCTTATTTTTAAAGCATATTTAAACATTATATTGCAAAAACTCATTTTAATAATAAAGTCTATAATAAGTTGGCTACAATACCATAAGCCAAAAGAAATAAGAGTTTTTAATTGTTATCAACACTTCACTTTGGTCTCGTTTTTATTGTAAAGGGTAACCATAAAAACACTCCCTGAATTCAAACAGATATAACATGTAACCTTATTGCAATAATCTTTCACAGTTAGTAGCTTCAGATGCAGGATTTCATTCAGTTTCATGTGGTATAAGGTAGCATAATGTGCACATAATGTGTGATAGTCCAGTTCGGTCCAGACGCTCTGTAGCATATCTGGTGTTATGCGAACTGCTTCAGTTATCGAAATTTTCAGCTCCTCCAGGGTTGCAGGTAGTGATGGTACGTAAACTGTGCTCTTCACGTACCTCCAAAGAAAGAAATCACAAGCAGTTAGGTCCGGTGACCTCGCAGGCCATTTGCAGAGGTCACTAAACGTAACTGTTTGTGATTTCTTTCTTTGGGGGTACGTGAAGAGCACAGTTTACGTACCATCACTACCTGCAACCCTGGAGGAGCTGAAAATTTCGATCACTGAAGCAGTTCGCATGATAACACCAGATATGCTACAGAGCGTCTGGACCGAACTGGACTATCACATCGATGTTTGCGGAGCAACCAGAGGGGCGCACATTAAGTGCCTTTAATGCTATCCTATACCCCATGAAACTGAATGAAATCCTGCATGAAGCTACTGTGAAAGATTATTGCAATAAAGTTACATGTTATATTTGTGTCAAATCAGGGAGTGCTTTTGTGGTCACTCTCTATAAAAGATTTTGTTTGTTGTTTTTCCATATAATTACGCTAATTCTGTATAATATGTAGTGAGCGCACTGAGCCAAATATTGCACATTAAAACCCTGACTGACTGAGTGATTGATGATCACGAACAATTACCCCCACCAACACCAACTCCAGCTCCACCGCCAACACCAACAATAACACCACCACTGTCTACAGCAGCAGCATCTCAATAACCATCATCACCACACTCACCATTGGCACCACTACTTCCACTAACATTACCACCTGCACAAAAAAATGCTACCACCACAACCATCACCATCACAATCATTACCACAACTGCAACAACCACCATCACCATAATCCCGCACACAGGTGTTCGGTACCCAAGTGTATAATCACCAGCACTTATCAGACACATTTATTATCTGAGTAATTATAGATGTCGTTATCTGCAGATCTACGTACTCAGGAAGATGACTTCCATTGTCTTAATCTGGTGAACCAGGAATAATTTCTCTCTCTCTTTCTCTCTGGAACCTGGAACAGTAACACGAAAACCTGGAATTTTATTTTATATATTTATAACTAGGAATATTGTCTCACACAAGCGTTGCCTGTATGAGACAATTCTGGCTTAAATTGCAACGTTTTTCCTGCCGAAAAAGGCAAGAGAAAATCTGTGTATGCAATAATTTCGCAAAAATCATTTTGAACCTAACAAGAAAAATATATTTCATTGTAATTGTTTATTTTTAAATTATTGTAAACTTATCTAAAATATTTTTTTTTATATTTTATTGAAAACATGACATTACATTAAAAACACATGAAATAACCTATAATAGTTATACTACCCTGCCGTCGTCAAGCAGAACACACCACACTCACAACTACGTGTGGGTACATACCCCTCCTTTTCCCATATCCCATGAACAGTCCCAAGTCTTACATGCTTGTCACCAAACCTGTTGGAGCCACCTAACAGAATTACACAAATATATAAACAAATCGGGTATCAGAGACCGCAGACACAGCCTCCTCCATCCCACATTGATGGTGTACATCCGACCACAAGAAATTCGTGAAACATCAAGATATACATAGCACAGACATAAGTATATCCTGTATTTACATCTAGGAATCCTATAAAATTCCCCCAATCCCCCTCCCCGGTGGTTATCCTCTCCTCCTCCTCTGTCATGTAGGGGGGTGATGATTTGGGGAATATGGGGGTAAGCGGAAGGAGTTAGTAGGGGACAGGCAGGCGAAGTGGTAGGAGAGATGATTAGCGGAGGTTGGTAGGTAATGTGAGGTCACTGGTGACTACAACTTCACCTCTCATTACTCTACCCACCACTCCACACTACTTGTGGAAAATACTGTATATATTTACCAGAAATTCAGTATTTATATGTAAATAGATGGCCATACTGTATTTAATAATATTTATGTCATAGAAAACGGAAAGCCTGCGTCTGCGCAGACGAAACTCGCCATCTTGGTTTTTGAATTTGTATTAGAAACGTTGGTGAATGGGGAAGAATTTTTCGTGCTCTAGAGGTTAAAATTGTGCTGACACCTCTCAAATAGGAGGCGAAATTGGTGGATATGCATTCCTGCATAACTTGAGATATCAGACGACTGGACAAGACAGCTCCAAGAACCTCAGATAAGCTCTCTAGATTTGTGTGTAATTCTGGCCAGCATTATTTTCATAGATTTAGTTAGAGTGAGGTTTTCTGAATATGATACACATTAATCTCCAGTCAAATTGGTGAGTGATATTAAGATATATCTTCCTTCTGTTATGTAATTGTGTGTATATATATAACCATTTATTATTTTTAATATACAGTCCACAAATTTATATATGTACCAGTATTCCTGGTGTATGTATATTTCATTTAATTAATAGGTCCAGAGCAACTTGTGGTTATGACAGTGGTAGGTATCGAAGGGGGACATTTTTGCTACCTAGGTGTCCCAAATTCCTACTTGTCTATGTAACATTGATAAATAATAATTATCTTTGTTATCATTTACTGTTATGTACATAATTAGTTACATTCAGATAAATGTAATTTTCCACACTACTCACCCTCTCACTACTTTAACTAAACATAATAAAATATAAGGAATAGGAATAGCAAATAACGGGGACAGTGAATATTACTATTCTACTCAAACACAGTTTATTATTAAGTCTTTGTACAATAATATATTTGGGAACAGGAGAACATTATTGTGGTTTAGATAAATAGGGTGGTACATATAAGCAGTGAGACAGGGAACACAATCAACTTGACCAAAATGAATATAACTTACAATATAGTACAGAGGACAGTTCACTACAGGAACTAAGTCACAGGTCCCAAGACCTACACAGCACGAGTACTGCTCCAAGCCAGTACTCTGCCCAATGTCTCCAAGAGTCTCTCCTCCCGAGACTCTCCAGCTCAGCTCTGCTCCCAGGCCAGAGCTCTGCCCGAATCTGTCTGCTCAGCTGTTCCTTGGGCTTATATTGTCCCGAGAGCACCCCCCACAATGAGGTGTTCACACGTGGTGTTGATCTGACGTCGAGGTCTGACCCCCGTCCAGAACAAAAGATCTCAGTCTTAAGCCGAAAAGGCGTGGCTCTGACAGACATTTGCCAAGGCAAGGTGTGACCATATAATTGGTTAAATTAGGTCTCCCCAGAGACCTCACAAGCCCAGCTGAACTACATCACACCTGCTATTCACAACCTAACAGACATATACTATAAAACGTAACCGCTAAAACCCACTGCCGCACCTCCCAAACCCCCCGCCCCTCATTCCCCCCGAAAAGTACATATATATATATATATATATATATATATATATATATATATATATATATATATATATATATATATATATATATATATAATTGACCATGATGTACCCCAAAGCCCTAGTGACACCCTCATCCAACCCTCCCACATCAAGACTAAGCGCTCGCAGTACCGACACCCCTTTTCACCCTACCCTCTGAACCACCCCTACTAAACCATCCCCTTACACCCCCAACCCCTCGCAAAAATATACTACATGATACACTGTCACCTTACCTCCACAGATGCCACACACCCCTCCCACAACTACCCTTCTATTCCAGAGTACCACTCCGGACGGCAAAATACCGTGCAGAAAACGATACATTACCTAACGTGCTCTAGGTTTTAACCTCAACTTACTAAAGCGGCACCATATATTCCCCCATGCGTACATGGGGAAAATCCCCTCCACGGGCGCAACAACCCTCCCCACGAGCAACCTACACAAAACACCTATCCTGACTTTCCCTGGTTCCCGAGCCAACACCAAAGCACACAATACAGCCTCACACTCCCGCAACTCCACTCCACCATACAAATGTCTCAACCTGTTATGTATCTTATCCAGCCGTCCCCCACACACTCCCTCACGCAACACCTCCCTCTTGATAAAAACACATTTAACTCTCTGTTTCAAGTCCAGCAACCCCAACCCTCTCTGACGCACTGGTAACCTTACAACCTTCCTCCGAAGACAATCACAACCCGAATACACGTCTAAGAATGCCTGTAATCGCCGTCCCTGTTATTGGGAACACAGCCGCCATATACCACACCTTACTATGCAATAAAACATTAATTACAATAGCTCTTTGCATGAGGGTCAGGTGATATGGTCTCAATGCCCCCAGGCGACCCTGGATCCTTTCAACCAACCTTTCGTGTGGCACCCAGGTCATCTGAATAGATGATACCACATATTTTCAAAATCCCCGCCTGCCGCTGCACGATGTTACATCCCCACTCGACCCTCCCCACCCAAGCCCCCAACCCCATGACCAGTGACTTCTCCAAATTCACTTTCATACCAGTAGTACCTCCGAACAATTGCACAGCATCCTCCAAAGCCCCCAGCAACATCCCCTCCCATACCAAGACAGCTGTGTAGTCAACATATACGACCAAACCAGGTCAAACCCTCCCTTCCCCTACCCCTCCCCCATTGCACATGCGTTGCTCCACCATTCGGTAAAAGGGGTCCTGGACACACGCAAACAATAGTTGTGACATTGAACACCTCTGCCTAAGATCCCGCCCCATGATAACTACCTTCCCCAAGCATCCATTCATCTGCACCCTCTCCCTGGCACTCCGGTACAAACCTTCAATCCACCCCACAATTTCTTCACCAACCCTGTCGACTGAGTATAGCACTCAAAGCTCCCCTCTTCACTCTGTCATATGCACCCTGCCAATCCAATGCCAACAACGCCGCCCCTGCCCCCTCTTGATTCCACGAATCCCCTTAGTATCCCATGCCCCACAACCATAGACCTCCCTGGCAGCCCAAACTGATTTTTAGATACCACCCTCACCACTACACAATTAAATCTATTTCCCAATATCTTCGCATACAACTTATAATCTGCGCATAGCAACGAGATGGCTCGGTAGTCCCGAAGGGTGTTCTGCTGCTTTCCCTTCGGAACCAACACCATCACTGCTGTTGCCTGCTTCTCTCCCAACTCGCCCCTCTCCTTCATCGAATTCAATAACCAGACAAAAAAAAAAAAACCTTACCAGCTCCCAGTGCTGTAGATAAAACTCGCATGGGAGACCATTGATGCCTGGAGCTTTGCCCTTATGCATCTCACTTAATGCCCTCCATATTTCCTCCTCCGTAATTACCCTGCCCAATGCCTTTCTATCACTCCTCCCCAGATTGCACAACACACACGCACACACCTGCTCTAAAACCTCCCCCACCACCCCACTACTTTTCCAATACTCCTCATACCATTTATCCTCATACGCACAAGTCTCCTCAAAGCCGTTAACATGACTCACGAAATCGTAATGACACGATTGCAAACAAACCATACCACGGGCGGGATTTGAACCCGCGGTCAGAGAGTCTCAAAACTCCAGACCGTCGCGTTAGCCACTGGACCAGCTAGCCACAATAAGATTCGTCCAACAAGGTATATTTCTACACCATAGGAAGGTTAGCATAGACACCACTGTGACCACAAAAGCAAGTTTTTACAGACGTAGTTTTTACAGACGCAGTAATGGATTCAAATTAGACAAGTTTAGATTTAGAAAGGATATAGGAAAGTATTGGCTTGGAAATAGGGTAGTTGATGAGTGGAACAGTCTACCTAGTAGGGTTAATTTCAAATTTAGGTTGGATACATGAGTGAGAGGGGTTGGATTGAGTGGGACTTGCGCATGAGTTAATGCTTGGGTAGAACTGAAAATTGGGTTGGGCAAATATTCTGTTAGTAGGATGGATTGTGAAGGACCTGCCTAGTATGGGCCAACAGGCCTGCTGCAGTGTTCCTCCTTTCTTATGCTCTTATGTTCAAAGGGGCACAAAATGCACCTCCATGATTTAAGTAATGACACACACCACACTGTAGGAGACTTTGGTCTAGCACAAAAGGTAGGCAGGTCAAGCAAAGGTCAAAGTACTGAATTTTAGTTTAAATTAGTCGTTATGTCTAAATAGAGTCGCTGCATGACAGTCCATCGCATTTATGAGAGTATTCAATTTACGTTTATCTACAGAAGCTTCAATTATAAATTAATCTAGTTTGAACAGTCAAGTTATCATGTCATAATGGCCGATTCTAAGATATTTCTTTCTAGCCAAGATGAACTAGGAATTACAATTCTAGCTTTTGATTATTTTGCAGGGTTATTACATATGATTAAATATGAAATTAGATTCTTTTGCTATTGATACTGAGTTTTGGTGTTGTGCTAACTTAACATTAAGGGGGTTGACATGTCTGCCCAACATGAGGTAAATTACAGCCACTGCACTGCACTGCACTGCACTGCACTGCACTGCACTGCACTCTGTAAACACCGCCAATTCTGTGTTTTAGAAAATTCTTAATTAACGTGCTCTTAATCGCCCATGAATTCTTGAAGATTACTAATAAGTCAAATCTTTTAAGGACATACGGGAAAGCAGATAAAATCTCATTCTTTGGGAGAGCTAACAAATTCTTAACCACAGAGGTTATCGTAGCTTCACTTTTATAAGTCTTCCTAGCTGTGATCAAAGATTTTTCTACATACTCTTGAGGGGTACCGTAGTTTCGCTGTAATATCAGTAATTTTCGTAATTTCTTCATAAGGCAGGTCGAGGCTGCGAACTCAGAAAGCTCTCAATAACATTATAAGAAGGACTGTCCTCTTTAGTTTCATTGTTAGATTGGTAATGGATATAGGTACAAACATTATTTGTCTTAATATGTACTGTGAACTTGATGGATAAAAACATCTAGGAAGGGGAATTTGTAGCCCTTATTTTTCCTCTGCGAATTGAATAGACGGGATATGCGAGTTAAACTTCGATGAAATTAAGACACATGTGCAACATCTGGGTATCTTTATTGTAGACGTTTCGCCATCCAGTGGCTTTATCAATACAAATTCCAGGACATAACTTGAAGATAGTAGGACTATATACAGAAGATGAGGTAATCAGTCCCTCAACCTTGGAGTAGGTGCGAAGAGCACCGTAGTCGTGGAGATTCTGAAGCAGAAGCAAGGAGCCTGGCGCTTATATACTAACGTCAGAGTTAAACTTTGAATAATCATTTGGACAAGTTATTTGCCGCAGTCCCCACGGAGCTAATAATAGGTCTCCTTGGAAATCCTGGTTTATGAGTCACAATAAAACCATTAACTTGAGAGAATGTCACGGATTTAGCTGACACCTGTGCGATCAATACTTCATTATCTCTAACTAGAGTTTTTAGTTGTATATTAAACTTACTGTTAACCTCATAAAGATGGTTCTTATCAAGGGAAACATAGGTTTTAGTCTTCTAATAACAGATTAATTTTCCCACTATAATCCACTTTGTCCATAATAACTACCGCATTCACTTTGCTTTCGTAAGACAAATCTAGGATCTTGTACACAAATAACCCGTATATACAAGAGAGGAGCTTACGACGACGTTACACTCAGACTTGGACCATTTACAAAGTCACACTGTGACTTTGTAAATGATCCAAGTCGAGCCGAAACATCGTCGTAAGCTCCTCTCTTCTATGTTTGGGTTATTTGTGTATTGTTCCAGTCACGGTATTGTGCCTTTTTTTTTATTATTCTGGGATCTTGTCTTACTTTAAGGTATGACACTCAGGATAATTCGAGTCCGCAGGTCTGACTATAACTCCATACTCCATGACCTTGCAAATGTTGAACGTTTCTGAGAATAAATCATTTTTTTTTTCAAATTGCAAGAGGACTTAGCAAGATCAACGTAATCAGTGTCTCCCACTAGTTGGCACAAATCTTAATTCATATCATAAATCAGTCTGATGGCCCCGAGTACGTTCAGTACTCGACAAGATAATTTATTATAATCAAAACCCACAAGGGTACAAGTTAGTAATAAAATCGGAGTTAGTGTATTGAGACCATCCATTTTGTAATATTTAATTTCTAGATTAGAAACACTCAACAGTACGTCTGTGTACTCTCAACCTCCTATATACACAGTATGGGCTTTGAGAGGAACACTTTTGTAAGAAATAACAGTAAAAGAGGAGGAAAGAAAACGTCTAGAGAATTGAGATCATAGTTTGCAAGTTGAATGATAGTTCTAGGTGTTGCAGCCAACATTTCTCAAGATCTTGCAATGTTGCAAAGGTAATAAGGAGTCCCAGGAGGTATATTCATGAGGAGGCCTACAGGAGGAAGAAAGACCGAGAATTCATCCTTGGAGGATAGCCCAAGGGTGTTTGAATATATAAAAGACTTAAGAACTTGGTCCCAAAAGTGTTAAGAGGAGTTCATCCTGATTTTTATCTACAGTTGACTTATTTTGTTGCAATCGAATGTAGAAAATTGCTTAATACGTCTGGCATATCACATAGGTTATAAAAACATAAGAAAATAAATAAATTTTTGACTAAAGTGCTGAACAACATATTGTGGAGATATCTTGAAATATCACATATGTTAGAAAAATTAATATAGGATTATTAAAACATAATAATTTCCTCTACTCAAACGCTGGAAGACTTATTGTGGAGATAGATGCAAATAAAGATGCAATGTTGCATAGATTTGCGAACCGTCAGCCTATTGACCCCAAATCTGTTAGGATAACGTGAAATATCTTGAAGTATCAGAAACAACCTTTAGAAGTTAAAAATAAATAAATGAATACTCATTATCCTAAAAATCGAACATTTTGCACTGACCAATATTATGACCTTAGAACTATAAACTGTTTGATGAAATGTGAGTTAGAACCAGTCTTGACCGTAAAAAAAATATTGTTAATTTTTGCAATATAGACAAAATATGGCTGTGCCACACTTCCGTTATTTTTATATATCTAAGATAAAAAAATAAAAAATAAAACACAGTCAAAATACTTATATTACACATCTATAACAAATGCCCAAGAACTACATTATTATAAGACAGAGTGTTTCAAAATGATGGAGCCAATTTCAAATTGCTACGATTTCAAATCAGGTCCATCTTTTGAAACACCTTGTATTAAAATTGTCATAACTAGGCTTAGAACATTATTATTATTATAATGAAATATAACGTTACAAGGGTCTAGCAGCGCTGTGGGGCAGGAAATATAACGTTACAAGGGTCTAGCAGCGCTGTGGGGCAGGAAATATAACGTTACAAGGGTCTAGCAGCGCTGTGGGGCAGGAAATATAACGTTACAAGGGTCTAGCAGCGCTGTGGGGCAGGAAATATAACGTTACAAGGGTCTAGCAGCGCTGTGGGGCAGGAAATATAACGTTACAAGGGTCTAGCAGCGCTGTGGGGCAGGAAATATAACGTTACAAGGGTCTAGCAGCGCTGTGGGGCAGGAAATATAACGTTACAAGGGTCTAGCAGCGCTGTGGGGCAGGAAATATAACGTTACAAGGGTCTAGCAGCGCTGTGAGGCAGGAAATATAACGTTACAAGGGTCTAGCAGCGCTGTGGGGCAGGAAATATAACGTTACAAGGGTCTAGCAGCGCTGTGGGGCAGGAAATATAACGTTACAAGGGTCTAGCAGCGCTGTGGGGCAGGAAATATAACGTTACAAGGGTCTAGCAGCGCTGTGGGGCAGGAAATATAACGTTACAAGGGTCTAGCAGCGCTGTGGGGCAGGAAATATAACGTTACAAGGGTCTAGCAGCGCTGTGGGGCAGGAAATATAACGTTACAAGGGTCTAGCAGCGCTGTGGGGCAGGAAATATAACGTTACAAGGGTCTAGCAGCGCTGTGGGGCAGGAAATATAACGTTACAAGGGTCTAGCAGCGCTGTGGGGCAGGAAATATAACGTTACAAGGGTCTAGCAGCGCTGTGGGGCAGGAAATATAACGTTACAAGGGTCTAGCAGCGCTGTGGGGCAGGAAATATAACGTTACAAGGGTCTAGCAGCGCTGTGGGGCAGGAAATATAACGTTACAAGGGTCTAGCAGCGCTGTGGGGCAGGAAATATAACGTTACAAGGGTCTAGCAGCGCTGTGGGGCAGGAAATATAACGTTACAAGGGTCTAGCAGCGCTGTGGGGCAGGAAATATAACGTTACAAGGGTCTAGCAGCGCTGTGAGGCAGGAAATATAACGTTACAAGGGTCTAGCAGCGCTGTGGGGCAGGAAATATAACGTTACAAGGGTCTAGCAGCGCTGTGGGGCAGGAAATATAACGTTACAAGGGTCTAGCAGCGCTGTGGGGCAGGAAATATAACGTTACAAGGGTCTAGCAGCGCTGTGGGGCAGGAAATATAACGTTACAAGGGTCTAGCAGCGCTGTGGGGCAGGAAATATAACGTTACAAGGGTCTAGCAGCGCTGTGGGGCAGGAAATATAACGTTACAAGGGTCTAGCAGCGCTGTGGGGCAGGAAATATAACGTTACAAGGGTCTAGCAGCGCTGTGGGGCAGGAAATATAACGTTACAAGGGTCTAGCAGCGCTGTGGGGCAGGAAATATAACGTTACAAGGGTCTAGCAGCGCTGTGGGGCAGGAAATATAACGTTACAAGGGTCTAGCAGCGCTGTGGGGCAGGAAATATAACGTTACAAGGGTCTAGCAGCGCTGTGAGGCAGGAAATATAACGTTACAAGGGTCTAGCAGCGCTGTGGGGCAGGAAATATAACGTTACAAGGGTCTAGCAGCGCTGTGGGGCAGGAAATATAACGTTACAAGGGTCTAGCAGCGCTGTGGGGCAGGAAATATAACGTTACAAGGGTCTAGCAGCGCTGTGGGGCAGGAAATATAACGTTACAAGGGTCTAGCAGCGCTGTGGGGCAGGAAATATAACGTTACAAGGGTCTAGCAGCGCTGTGGGGCAGGAAATATAACGTTACAAGGGTCTAGCAACGCTGCAGGGCAGGAAATATAATGTTACAAGGGTCTAGCAGCGCTGTGGGGCAGGAAATATAACGTTACAAGGGTCTAGCAGCACTGCGGGGCAGGAAATATAATGTTACAAGGGTCTAGCAGCGCTGTGGGGCAGGAAATATGACGTTACAAGGGTCTAGCAGCGCTGTGGGGCAGGAAATATAACGTTACAAGGATCTAGCAGCGCTGCAGGGCAGGAAATATAACGTTACAAGGGTCTAGCAGCACTGCGGGGCAGGAAATATAACGTTACAAGGGTCTAGCAGAGCTGCAGGGCAGGAAATATAACGTTACAAGGGTCTAGCAGCGCTGCAGGGCAGGAAATATAACGTTACAAGGGTCTAGCAGCACTGCGGGGCAGGAAATATAACGTTACAAGGGTCTAGCAGTGCTGCAGGGCAGGAAATATAACGTTACAAGGGTCTAGCAGCGCTGCAGGGCAGGAAATATAACGTTACAAGGGTCTAGCAGCACTGCAGGGCAGGAAATATAATGTTACAAGGGTCTAGCAGCACTGCGGGGCAGGAAATATAACGTTACAAGGGTCTAGCAGCGCTGTGGGGCAGGAAATATAACGTTACAAGGGTCTAGCAGCGCTGCGGGGCAGGAAATATAACGTTACAAGGGTCTAGCAGCGCTGTGGGGCAGGAAATATAACGTTACAAGGGTCTAGCAGCGCCGTGGGGCAGGAAATATAACGTTACAAGGGTCTAGCAGCGCTGTGGGGCAGGAAATATAACGTTACAAGGGTCTAGCAGCGCTGTGGGGCAGGAAATATAACGTTACAAGGGTCTAGCAGCGCTGCGGGGCAGGAATTATAACGTTACAAGGGTCTAGCAGCGCTGTGGGGCAGGAAATATAACGTTACAAGGGTCTAGCAGCGCTGCGGGGCAGGAAATATAACGTTACAAGGGTCTAGCAGTGCTGTGGGGCAGGAAATATAACGTTACAAGGGTCTAGCAGCGCTGTGGGGCAGGAAATATAACGTTACAAGGGTCTAGCAGTGCTGTGGGGCAGGAAATATAACGTTACAAGGGTCTAGCAGCACTGTGGGGCAGGAAATATAACGTTACAAGGGTCTAGCAGTGCTGCGGGGCAGGAAATATAACGTTACAAGGGTTTAGCAGCGCTGTTTGGCAGGAAATATAACGTTACAAGGGTCTAGCAGCGCTGCAGGGCAGGAAATATAACGTTACAAGGGTCTAGCAGCGCTGTGGGGCAGGAAATATAACGTTACAAGGGTTTAGCAGCACTGTGGGGCAGGAAATATAACGTTACAAGGGTTTAGCAGTGCTGTGGGGCAGGAAATATAACGTTACAAGGGTCTAGCAGTGCTGTGGGGCAGGAAATATAACCTTACAAGGGTCTAGCAGCACTGTGGGGCAGGAAATATAACGTTACAATTGTTTAGCAGCGCTGTGGGGCAGGAAATATAACGTTACAAGGGTCTAGCAGCGCTGCGGGGCAGGAAATATAACGTTACAAGGGTCTAGCAGCACTGTGGGGCAGGAAATATAACGTTACAAGGGTCTAGCAGCACTGTGGGGCAGGAAATATAACGTTACAAGGGTCTAGCAGCGCTGTGGGGCAGGAAATATAACGTTACAAGGGTCTAGCAGCGCTGCAGGGCAGGAAATATAACGTTACAAGGGTCTAGCAGCGCTGTGGGGCAGGAAATATAACGTTACAAGGGTCTAGCAGCGCTGCGAGGCAGGAAATATAACGTTACAAGGGTCTAGCAGCGCTGTGGGGCAGGAAATATAACGTTACAAGGGTCTAGCAGCGCTGCGGGGAAGGAAATATAACGTTACAAGGGTCTAGCAGCGCTGCGGGGAAGGAAATATAACGTTACAAGGGTCTAGCAGCACTGTGGGGCAGGAAATATAACGTTACAAGGGTCTAGCAGCACTGCGGGGCAGGAAATATAACGTTACAAGGGTCTAGCAGTGCTGCAGGGCAGGAAATATAACGTTACAAGGGTCTAGCAGCACTGCGAGGCAGGAAATATAACGTTACAAGGGTCTAGCAGCGCTGCGGGGCAGGAAATATAACGTTACAAGGGTCTAGCAGCACTGCGGGGCAGGAAATATAACGTTACAAGGGTCTAGCAGCGCTGCAGGGCATTAAATATAACGTTACAAGGGTCTAGAGGCACTGCGAGGCAGGAAATATAACGTTACAAGGGTCTAGCAGCGCTGCAGGGAAGGAAATATAACGTTAAAAGGGTCTAGCAGCACTGTGGGGCAGGAAATATAACATTACAAGGGCCTAGCAGTGCTGTGGGGCAGGAAATATAACGTTACAAGGGTCTAGCAGCACTGCGGGGCAGGAAATATAACGTTACAAGGGTCTAGCAGTGCTGCGGGGCAGGAAATATAACGTTACAAGGGTCTAGCAGCGCTGTGGGGCAGGAAATATAACGTTACAAGGGTCTAGCAGTGCTGCGGGGCAGGAAATATAACGTTACAAGGGTCTAGCAGCACTGCAGGGCAGGAAATATAACGTTACAAGGGTCTAGCAGAGGTGCGGGGCAGGAAATATAACGTTACAAGGGTCTAGCAGCGCTGCGGGGGAGGAAATATAACGCTAAAAGGGTCTAGCAGCGCTGCGGGGCAGGAAATATAACGTTACAAGGGTCTAGCAGTGCTGCGGGGCAGGAAATATAACGTTACAAGGGTCTAGCAGTGCTGCAGGGCAGGAAATATAACGTTACAAGGGTCTAGCAGAGCTGCGGGGCACGAAATATAACGATACAAGGGTCTAGCAGCGCTGCGGGGCAGGAAATATAACGTTACAAGGGTCTAGCAGCACTGCGGGGCAGGAAATATAACGTTACAAGGGTCTAGCAGTGCTGCGGGGCAGGAAATATAACGTTACAAGGGTCTAGCAGCGCTGCAGGGCAGGAAATATAACGTTACAAGGGTCTAGCAGCGCTGTGGGGCAGGAAATATAACGTTACAAGGGTCTAGCGGCGCTGCGGGGAAGGAAATATAACGTTACAAGGGTCTAGCAGCGCTGCGGGGAAGGAAATATAACGTTACAAGGGTCTAGCAGCACTGTGGGGCAGGAAATATAACGTTACAAGGGTCTAGCAGCACTGCGGGGCAGGAAATATAACGTTACAAGGGTCTAGCAGCGCTGCAGGGCAGGAAATATAACGTTACAAGGGTCTAGAAGCACTGCGAGGTAGGAAATATAACGTTACAAGGGTCTAGCAGTGCTGCAGGGAAGGAAATATAACGTTACAAGGGTCTAGCAGCACTGTGGGGCAGGAAATATAACATTACAAGGGCCTAGCAGTGCTGTGGGGCAGGAAATATAACATTACAAGGGTCTAGCAGCACTGCGGGGCAGGAAATATAACGTTACAAGGGTCTAGCAGTGCTGCGGGGCAGGAAATATAACGTTACAAGGGTCTAGCAGCGCTGTGGGGCAGGAAATATAACGTTACAAGGGTCTAGCAGTGCTGCGGGGCAGGAAATATAACGTTACAAGGGTCTAGCAGCACTGCAGGGCAGGAAATGTAACGTTACAAGGGTCTAGCAGAGCTGCGGGGCAGGAAATATAACGTTACAAGGGTCTAGCAGCGCTGCGGGGCAGGAAATATAACGCTAAAAGGGTCTAGCAGCGCTGCGGGGCAGGAAATATAACGTTACAAGGGTCTAGCAGTGCTGCGGGGCAGGAAATATAACGTTACAAGGGTCTAGCAGCGCTGCAGGGCAGGAAATATAACGTTACAAGGGTCTAGCAGAGCTGCGGGGCAGGAAATATAACGATACAAGGGTCTAGCAGCGCTGCGGGGCAGGAAATATAACGTTACAAGGGTCTAGCAGCACTGCGGGGCAGGAAATATAACGTTACAAGGGTCTAGCAGCGCTGTGGGGCAGGAATTGTAACGTTACAAGGGTCTAGCAGCGCTGCGGGGCAGGAAATATAACGTTACAAGGGTCTAGCAGTGCTGTGGGGCAGGAAATATAACGTTACAAGGGTCTAGCAGCGTTGCGGGGCAGGAAATATAATGTTACAAGGGTCTAGCAGCACTGCGGGGCAGGAAATATAACGTTACAAGGGTCTAGCAGAGCTGCAGGGCAGGAAATATAACGTTACAAGGGTCTAGCAGCGCTGCGGGGCAGGAAATATAACGTTACAAGGGTCTAGCAGCACTGCGGGGCAGGAAATATAATGTTACAAGGGTCTAGCAGCGCTGTGGGGCAGGAAATATAACGTTACAAGGGTCTAGCAGAGCTGCAGGGCAGGAAATATAACGTTACAAGGGTCTAGCAGTGCTGCGGGGCAGGAAATATAACGTTACAAGGGTCTAGCAGTGCTGCGGGGCAGGAAATATAACGTTACAAGGGTCTAGCAGCACTGCGGGGCAGGAAATATAACGTTACAAGGGTATAGCAGCGCTGCGGGGCAGGAAATATAACGTTACAAGGGTCTAGCAGCGCTGCGGGGCAGGAAATATAACGTTACAAGGGTCTAGCAGCACTGCAGGGCATGAAATATATCGTTACAAGGGTTTAGCAGAGCTGTGGGGCAGGAAATAGTGCCGGGGTTATAAACAGCAAGGTGGAGAGGTGAGGGGAGAAAGGGGACCTAAGGGACGCTAGGGGGTTATGTGTCAAAGTTCGTATAGTAAAGAAGTTGCTGACAAAAAGTTAGAAAGTGATCGTAAGTCAAAGGCAGAGCCGTCTGCAAGTAGGGAAGATAAGGTATGAGTGGTAGGGCGGCGGTGGTGGAGGTAAAGTCTGCCAGCTCGCTGGTAAACTGGACAATCCACAAGAAAGTGAAGAACTGAAATTGGACCCAGCAAGCCTCACAGAGAGGAAGAGGGTGTCGCTCCATGAGATGTCCATGGGTTAGGCGAGTATGACCGATGTGGAGACGGGAGAGCACAGTCTCCCGAGTAGGGAAACGGTAGTAAGAAGATAGCCACAAACTTAAAAACAGTTTAATAGAGTGCAGTTTGTTATGGTGAATGTTCAACCACAGTTGTTGCCAATGGCCGCAAAGACGGGCAGAGATGAATGTAAAATAATCCTTGAACGGAATACCTGTATAGGAAACCAAAAGATCACGTACCGCTGACCGCACAGCAGCATCCGCCTATTCATTGCCCTGCACATCAATGTGTCCAGGGACCCAACAGAAAACGACGTCTTTGTTTTTGCTAGCCACACGGTGCAACCATAGTTGAATATGAAGGACCAATGGATGAGGGGAATCAAATTGTTTAATAGCTTGTAAAGCACTGAGGGAATCTGAAATGATAACAAACGTCGAAGGAGACATCTATGTAACACGGAGAAGTGCTATGAGGATGGCACACAACTCGGCAGTAAAAACACTAGCCGAATCTAACAACCTCAGACAACATCATCAGGGAACACCGCCGCGAACCCAACACCATCAGAAGATGTAGAACGATCTGTATAAACAGCGACGGCATGAGCATGTGACAGGAAGTGATCAAGAAAAAGATAGCGAGAAGCCACCGTAGGCAGGAAAGTTTTGGTGCATGGTAGTAGGGGAGAACAGGCACGAACCGTCGGAACGTCCCAAAGGGAAAAGGAAAAGGCAGACGATACATGAACATACAAGGGAGGCAACTGGAGAGAAGACGGAATGAAGACGAAGAGAAAACGGTTGGAGTAAGAAGGGGCGTCGAATTATATCGTCTGAGACGAACCTATACGTAGAAAGAGCACGAAGGTCATTAGAGCGGACAAAGTAACGAAGGCAATGAGCGTCAAAACGATCGGCTAAGGAAGGAACATTCGCCTAAGCATAGAGGCTTTCAAAAGGAGATGAACGAAAGGCACCAACCTGGGGATCTAACTTAGAAGGAGTTGTAGGAGAAACTGCAGAACAGACTTGGTCTCTATAATCCGGCTTGGACAAGACTAGGGTGGAATGCAAAAGGAGGAGAGTCCGGATATCTGCTCCCCATGAACGATGCGCAAGAATTTTAAGGAGATTCAGCCGACCATGGCAAGCTGCCTTCGAGGAGGAAATGTGAGGTTTCCATGTCGACTGGCAATCGAATAGAAGGGCAAGAAATTTAAATGTATCACATTCTGGAATACGTGAGTCGTGTAAATACAATGAAATATCTGGGATAAGAGGACGTCTAGTGAAGGTAATGAAATAGGTTTTCGCACTAGAAAATTTAAATCTATGAAAAGTGGCCCAATGGGAAACATGGTCAATCGCACCCTGCAGGGAGGCCGCTGTCAGGCGAGTCAGCGCCTACGTAAACTATAGTGAAGTCATCCACATAAAGTGACGACCAAATATGCAATGGAAGAACGGAAGATAGGTCATTTATAGACAAGAGAAAAAAGGTAGTGCTAAGGACACAACCTTGTGGGACTCCCTCGGCCTGAACAAAGTCTGAGGAACACGAAAATGTCTTTCAGATAAGAAAGCAGCAAGGAACATCGGTAGATTACCACGGAGGCCTAAGGAGTGGGCCTGGGCTAAGATCTTATACCACCAAGTGATGGTATATGCTTTCTTTAGATCAAAAAAGACTGTTAGGACGGAGTGTATATTAACAGAGGCATTTTGCACATACGTATTTAAGTGGAGCAAGAGGTCAAAAGTAGAGCGGCCCTTGCGAAACCCATTTTGGCGAGGAGAAAGACTATTGTGTCTCTTAATACCATATCAGATGTCTATTCACCAATCGTTCCATCACCTTGCAGACTACACTGGTCAGAGCAATGGACGATAGTGAGAGGCATCGAGCCCTGAGGTGCCTGGCTTGCGAAACGGTAGGACAATGGCAGATTTCCATTGCGAGAGCCCCTCGCGTCCAAATAATATTGAAAAGACGAAAAAGGACTATAAGGTGTGTATAATGCAGATGTTGTAGCATACGGATATGAATATCATTAGGTCCAGCTGCCGATGACTGGCAAGCGGAAATCATGGACTCTAGCTCTAGGAGATTGAAAAGTACGTTATACGGCTCTATTTCATTAGAAGAGGAATCCTAGGGTGATTGCTCTCTGGCAGACTTAGAAGCGAGAAACGAGAGACAAAGGTGGAGTCCTTGAGAGGCACAGACAAGATAGTTTCCGATTTCCATGGCAACCTCAAGAGGTTCCGCAACACTAACACCAGCAACCCGCAAAACGGGAGCTGGGTCCGGAATGTACTTGCCACACAACTTCCGTACCTTCCTCCAAACCGCACACACAGGGGAAGTCGAGGTAATGGTAGACACGTAGTCTTCCCAACAAGCGCGTTTAGCGTCGCGTATGACGCGGCGAGCGACTGTCCTTGCTCGCTTAAAATCCTGAAGACGATCTGTGGTACGATTGTATCGATAACGACCTCATGTAGCACGTTTCAAGTGCACTGCATGGGCACACGCAGACTGCCAAGACAAGCATGTCGGAGAATACCTGCCTGAGGTTTGAGAAATAGAACGTGACGCTGCAGTCAAAAGTAAGGTCGAAAACTGATGCACAAGCTCATCAATAGAGGACGAAGATGGGTCCTCACAAAAAACGGTAAGATGAGAGTATAAGTCCAATTTGCTCATCCAAATTGCCAACGAGGGCTACGAGGCGGTCGGGGATACGTAGCAGAAGTAAGAATAATAGGAAAGTGATCAATGATGTGCAAATCCGGGAGAACAGACCAAGCGTAATCGAGGGCAATTGACGAGGACCAGATAGAAATATCGATGCAAGAGAGAGACTGAGTGCAAGAGTCAAAATAGGTGGGAGCATCCGTATTTAAAACATCGGTTGAAAATAACTATAGGGCAAATTATAAAGACTACAATATGTTCTTAACATTATGCTCAGTGTTTTGATAAGATTTCTTTTCCAACAATATCAAAGAACTGCCTATGGCAACCTTGTTTAGTTTTTTTTTGGGGGGAGGGGGGATTTAATTTATGATATCTTGGTTTCTGCTGTGATTTAATAGTTAATGATTAAATTTCCGTAGAGAACAATATATCTCGGTGAGGCTCATAATGACTGTAATATCCAGGAGTGAAACAGAGTGACAGAGAGTGAAACAGAGTGACTCGCAACTTATTGAATTAAGATATTCCTGACGTCAGTTTTGAATGTATTACAGTGGCAGCCATCTTTGACCAGACGACATAAACTTTAATGTTTTAAATAATAAAACATTCAAGCGATGCACAAGAGTAATTAGTAATTTTTATTTACATGATTCAATTGCTTAAAACAAAAATTTTATTGGAAGTTATTTCAAAAAAGTCATTTGTTATTTGAGAACAGTATAAACGTAGCAATTTTCTCTTTTATAATACTAATATTTGTTTAAAAATTGGTACTTATTACCAGTATATAAGTGATAAGCTGATTCCTGCTGTAACTTATGTAGTGTGTGTGTGTGTGTGTGTGTGTGTGTGTGTGTGTGTGTGTGTGTGTGTGTGCCTGTGTGTGTACTCACCTAATTGTGGTTTCAGGGGTTGAGTCATAGCTCCTGGCCCCGCCCCCCGCCTCTTCATTGGTCGCCACTAGGTCCGCTCTCTTCTTGCTCCATGAGCTTTATCATACCTCTTCTACGTGTGTGTGTGTAATCAACTAATTGTGGTTGCACGGGTAGATCCACAGCTCCTGGCCCCGCCTCTTCACTGGTCGTTAATAGGTCCACTCTCTCACTGCTCCGTGAGCTTTATCATACATCTTCTTAAAGATACGTGTAAATCCTGCCTCCACTACATCACTTTCCAGACTATTCCACTTCCTGACAACTCTATCACTGAAGAAATACTTCTTAACATTCCTGTTGCTCAACTGAGCAACAGTTGTGACCGCTTGTTGCTGTGTCCCATCTCTGAAACAACATGTTCCAATCTACCATGTCAATTCCTCTCAGTATTTTATATGTCGTTATCATGATTTCCTTATCCCTCCTCTCCTCCAGTACTCTCTCTGCGGTCTTCTTTAACCCCATAGTGGGGTTAAACTCCAGAAGCCAGTTGCTGGACCAGGCTTGCAGCCTGTCCAGTTCCCTTTGTAGTCCTGCCTGGCCATCATCCGATTGAATTCTCCTCATTAGCTTCACATCATCTGCAAAGAGGGGACAATTCTGAGTCTATCCCTTCCGTCATCTTATTCACATATACCAGAAACAGCACTGGTCCTAGGACTGACCCCAGTGGAACCCTGCTCATCACAGGTGCCCACTCTGACACCTCGTCACGTACCATGACTCGTTCTTGCCTTCCTCTCAAGTATTTTCTGATGCATTGCAGTACCTTCTTAGCTTTTGCACAAATCTCTTGTGTGGGACTGTGTTGAAAGCCTTCTTACAGACCAAGAAAATACAATATATCCATCCCTCTCTCTCGTCTTACTTCTATTACCTTGTTGTAAATCTCAAGTAGGTTTGTGACACAGAATTTCCCTTCCTCGAAACCGTGCTGGTTGTCGAGTATAAGCTTGTTTCTCTCTAGGTGGTCCACCACTCTTCTCCTGATAATCTTCTCCATGACTGCATACTACACATGTCAGTACCACCGGTCTGTAGTTTAATGCCACGTGTCGGACTCCTTTCATAAAAATTGGGACTGCACATCAGGTAGTCCCCCTATTTCGATGGATGTGTTGAAGATTGTTGTTAGTGGCACACATAGTGTCTCTGCTTCCTCTCTCAGAACCTATGGAGAGATGTCCTGTCCCACCGTCTTGGATGTATCTAGTTCATTTAGCAACCTCTTCACCTCCTCTTCGGTTATGTGTATTGTGTCCAGCACTTGTTGGTGTACCCCCATCGTCCCGGCTTTCTGGAATTCTTTCTGTCTCCACTGAAAATACTTCCTTAAACCTCGTGTTAAGCTGTTCCTTCCTCGCTTCCCCTGCTTCCTTCCTCAGCCAGATTACCTGGTCCTTCACTGTTGTTTACCTTCCGATGTAGGTGTACAACAGCACTGGTTAAGACTTGGCTTTCGATACTATGCCGTTTTCGTATTTCCACTGGGCCTCCCTTCTTATCTGTGCATATTCGTTTCTGGTTCTTTGACTAATCTCTCTATTTTTCTTGGTCCTATTTCTTCTATACTTTTTCCATTCTCTAGCGCACTTAGTTTTGGCCTCCACACCTTTGGGTGAACCAAGGGCTCGTTCTGATCTTCCCATTATTTTTCCACCAGTTCTCTTTCCCACTAACGCTCATGCAGAAAGTTCCTCATGCCTGTGTAGTCCCTCCTTTCATAGTTATGTTTGACCCGTCCTACTCGTGTTACCCTTTCCACTTGTAACTACTGTATTTTGAAGTTTAGGACCACGTGATCACTAGCTCCAAGGGGCCTTTCATGCACCATGTCCTCAGTGTCTGAACTGCTCAAGGTGAATATGAGGTCCAATCTTACTGGCTCATCATCTCCTCCATCTCTCTCTCTAGTAGTGTCTCTAACATGTTGATGCATCATCTTGGCTTTCCATGTTATGGAACCCCCATGTGGCTCCAGGTTTTCCCAGACAATCTCCTTTTGATTGAAATCACCTACAACTAGTAACTTTGCTCTACCCATGTGGGCCCTTCTGGCCACCTCAGCTGTGTCCACAATTGCTCTGTTGCTCTCATCATATTCTTTACTTGGCTTCCTGCTATTCTGTGGCAGGTTGTACAACACTGCAATCACCACCTTAGGACCCCAAGTCTGAATTGTTCCTACTATGTAGTCCCTTGTTTCCATTCTGCCCATTCCTTCCATTTCCTCAAATCTCCACTGGTTTTTGATGAGCAGTGCAACTCCTTCCCATCTGATCCCTCTATCTTTACTAAGAATCTGGTATCTGGGTGAAAAGATAGCATCTGTTATCATCCCTGTGAGCTTCATTTCTGTGAGTGCTATCCCCTCAAGGAAGGTTCCTTGATGTTGGTGAGGGGCTCTTGATTTAGGGAATTGGATCTGTGCTCCAGTTCCCCGAATTAAGCCTGAATGCCTTCCACATATTCCCCCCAGGCGCTGTATAATCCTCCGGGTTTAGTGCTTCCCCTTGATTATAATAATAATAATGTGAGTGCTATAATGTCTGGGGATGTCTATATGATTCTTTCATGCCACTCACATTTGTTATTCCATCTGCAATGGTGTACAAAATCTTCAGCTTCTTTTCTAATACTGTAATCTGGGAGATTTATTGGGGGTGGTGGAGCAGGAGACTAGGCAAGATACTATGGGCGAGGCGGTTATGAAGTCTCAGTTTGTTGTGGGGGAGGGCTATGGGTATGATGTGTAGGTTGTTTTGGGTTAGTTTGTTTGGATGTGGTGGGGCTGTCAGGGTTGAGGGTCTTCTGTAGGTGGTTCTGAGGAAGATTGTGTTTGCTCTTCCTCCTGAGTCTGGGTTCCCCTGCCCATCTCCATCCTTGACTCTCTTACCTGCCCCTTGAGTCTTTGTGTCCTCTCAGTTTGTCTTTCTGTTCATGTTCTTCCACAGTCGAGGTACACCTGCCAGCTATTTAGTGAGCCCCTTAGTCGTGCTTTCTTCTGCACTGTTTTGCAGTGTTTCTAACTTGAAAATCAATTTGACTTCACAATTTCTTTCCCTTTAGAGCCCTCCTTATTTTCAGAAAATTTGTCAGCTTGGTCATATCTTCCTATCCTATCTCTTTGATGATATTTTCAGTCCCTTTTTCCTCCCCCTGTCGTCTTACATCATAAATCGTCCCTTCAGCCTCCTGAAACCCACGAACAAAGATTTATTTTTCCCTTTCATCCTCCCATTGCATTTCCCTTCATACGTCATGATCCAATTTAAATATCTAAATTGCTGCTTTTCTTATCATTTTCTGATGTTTCATAAACGGACTTGCCTCCTTCCCTTTCTTCAATTCCCTCTCTGTCTTCTATCCCTGTACCTAGTGGCTTGTCATTTTTACATCTCGACTTTTGCTGGGTCCACATGTGGTCTGATAGGGCTTCTGTATATGTCTTAACACCTTCGGTCCCCCTGTTTGTTACTCTTCCAGTTCCTAATGTCATACCTGTTCTCCTGTTCAGGTCTTTAGTCTGTTTCAGCATTTTCAGTTCCTCTCCTTAGTTGTGTATCCTAGCCTCTGCAGCTGTGGCTTGTAGCTCCCACTTCTTCCGCTCTACAGCCATCCTCTGCTCCACTTTATTTCTAAGTTCTGATAGCCTCCTTTCCCACTCTTGTTCCCATTTCTTGAGCTCTGCTGCCTATTCTTCCTTCCCAGGCTCTTCCTAAGATCCCCTGACTTTCCATCCTACTCCCTAGAGTCCCATTTCATGTTAGCGTGTATGGTGTTTGTGTGTGTGTGTGTGTGTGTGTGTGTGTGTGTGTGTGTGTGTGTGTGTGTGTGTGTGGGAGTAGGAGTAGGGAGTGATGGAGTAGAGGGAGTGGGTAGGGAGTGAAGGTGTAGAGAGAGTGGGAGAGGGAGTGGGTAGGGAGTGTGTGCGACAGAGAGAGGGAGGGAGAGGGGGAATAAATAAAGTTTTCAAAATGTCTGATCACAGAAGGGACTCTAATATTAGCTGACATTAATCATGACAAGGAGCTTTGTGAAGGATCTTTCTTTTCTTTGATAACTATGAGGAAAACATTTCGATGTCAAAGTAAACAATGATTCAGAAGGAAAAATATTTAGTGAAGATTAATATAATAAAATTTAAGAATTAAAAATAATTGGCTAGGATCAGTAATGAGGAGAGAGAGAGAGAGAGAGAGAGAGAGAGAGAGAGAGAGAGAGAGAGAGAGAGAGAGAGAGAGAGAGAGAGAGAGAGAGAGAGAGAGAGAGAGAGACAGAGAGAGAATTTAATTCTGAGGAAGGATGGATCCGAAAGCTAGAAGCATTGTACCGAGATGATGCTGATGACTTCGTCCCTAGATTTAATAAAAAAAAAGCAATTTTCTCTCCTTGTTAAAAAGAATAACCAAGTCGACGAAGCGGCAAGTGAACTGGCAATTTTAGAGAGAACAACAAATATTGGTTAGACTTAGCCAAGATTTAGTTCTCATGGTAAACATGAATCTTCTGATAAGTAAAAGGAAGTAGATTTTTTAATTTATCAAAATTTAGTTGAGAAATGTGAAGGTTCAACAGTCCTATCTGACCTTCAAGAGTATTTGATGAGACTCGTTCCTCCTTATGGAAATGAAAAGATAGCAAGATCAATGATAACAAAATAGAATAAACAATTTTGTCAATAATATGTAGTTTGTACAGAATATAAAACACTTAAACATAAAAAATCTTACCTGAAGCAAAAAGTGTGTGTATATATATATATATATATATATATATATCTATATATATATATATATATATATATATATATATATATATATATACAGGTAGTAGGTTGATAGACAGCAACCGCCCAGGGAGGTACTACCGTCCTGGCAAGTGAGTGTAAAACGAAAGCCTGTAATTGTTTTACATGATGGTAGGATTGCTGGTGTCTTTTGTCTGTCTCATAAATATGCAACATTAAAGGTACGTCTTGCTACTTCTACTTACACTTAGGTCACACTACACATACATGTACATGTTTATTTATACACACTCATCTGATTTTTCTTTGATTTTATCTTAATAGTTCTTGGTCTTATTACTTTTCCTTTTATATCCATGGGGAAGTGGAATAAGAATCTTTCCTCCATAAGCCATGTGTGTTTTAACAGTCAACTAAAATGCCGGGAACAATGGGCTAGTAACCCCTTTTCCTGTAATAATTACTAAAAAGAATAGGAATTAGAAAATTGTCAAAGTGGCAACTCTGAATGTGCGTGGATGTTGTGAAAATGATAAGAAAGAGATGATTGTGGATGTTATGAATGAGAAAAAGCTGGATGTCCTGGCTTTTAGTGAAACAAAGCTGAAGGGGATGGGAGAGTTTCAGTGGAGAGGAATAAATGGGATTAGGTCAGGAGTAGCAGGAAAAGAGGGACTATAAATGTATTAATTCAAGGATTATGTGGAGTAAAATAAAGGTTGGATGTGAAAAGTGGGTTATAGTAAGCGTATATGCACCTGGAGAAGAGAGACGTGTAGAGGAGAGATGTTGAGTGAATGCATGGGGAGTTTTGAACCAGATGTGAGAGTAATGGTGGTTGGGGATTTCAATGCTAAAGTGGGCAAAAATGTTGTGGAGGGAGTAGTAATTAAATCTGGAGTGCCAGAGGTAAATGAAAATGGGGAGCCTTTAATTGAGTTATGTGTAGAAAGAGGTTTGGTAATAAGAAATACATATTTTATGAAGAATAGGATAAATAAATAACCAAGGTATGATAAAGCACATAATGAAAGTAGTTTGTTAGATTATGTATTGGTAGATAAAAGGTTGATGGGTAGGCTCCAGGATGTA
Organism: Cherax quadricarinatus; assembly: GCF_038502225.1. Lineage (NCBI taxonomy): Eukaryota > Metazoa > Arthropoda > Malacostraca > Decapoda > Parastacidae > Cherax > Cherax quadricarinatus. Next base: position 19,037,455 of record NC_091375.1, read on the forward strand.
CACGTTTATAGAGGGGCAACTGATATATCGGATCATTATTAAGTTGTAGCTACAGTTAGAGTTAGAGGTAGATGGGAAAAGAGGAAAATGGCAACAACAAGCAAAAGGGAGGTGAAAGTGTATAAACTAAGGGAGGAAGAAGTTCGGGTGAAATATAAGCAACTATTGGCAGAAAGGTGGGCTAGTGCAAAGAGGAGTAGTGGGGGGGGGGGTTGAAAAGGGGTGGAATAGTTTTAAAAATGCAGTATTAGAATGTGGGGCAGAAGTTTGTGGTTATAGAAGGGTGGGTGCAGGAGGAAAGAGGAGTGATTGGTGGAATGATGAAGTAAAGGGTGTGATAAAAGAGAAAAGTTAGCTTATGAGACGTTTTTACAAAGCAGAAGTGTTATAAGAAGAGTAGAGTATATGGAGAGTAAAAGAAAGGTGAAGAGAGTGGTGAGACAGTGCAAAAGGAGAGTAGATGATAGAGTGGGAGAGGCACTGTCAGGAAATTACAATGAAAATAAGAAAATTTTTTGGAGTGAATTAAACAAGTTAAGAAATCCTAGAGAACGAATGGATTTGTCAGTTAAAAACAGAGTAGGGGAGTTAGTAGATGGGGAGATGGAGGTTTTGTGTAGATGGCGAAGAAAGAGAAGCGGTAATTTCATGCACTGGCCAGGGAAGTATACCATCTTTTATGAGTGAAGAAAAACAGGATGTGGGTGTGGGAGAGGTGCGTGAGGCATTACGTAGAATGAAAGGGGGTAAAGCAGCTGGAACTGATGGGATCATGACAGAAATGTTAAAAGCAGGGGGGATATAGTGTTGGAGTGATTGGTACTTTTGTTTAATAAATGTATGAAAGAGGGGAAGGTACCTAGGGATTGGCAGAGAGCATGTATAGTCCCTTTATATAAAAGGAAGGGGGACAAAAGAGATTGTAAAAATTATAGAGGAATAAGGTTACTGAGTATAATAGGAAAAGTGTACGGTAGGTTTATAATTGAAAGAATTAGAGGTAAGACAGAATGTAGGATTGCAGATGAGCAGGGAGGTTTCAGAGTGGGTAGGGGATGTGTAGATCAAGTGTTTACATTGAAGCATATATGTGAACAGTATTTAGATAAAGGTAGGGAAGTTTTTATTGCATTAATGGATTTAGAAAAGGCATATGATAGAGTGGATAGGGGAGCAATATGGCAGTTGTTGCAAGTATATGGAATAGGTGGTAAGGTAAGTTACTAAATGCTGTAAAGAGTTTTTATGAGGATAGTGAGGCTCAGGTTAGGGTGTGTAGAAGAGAGGGAGACTACTTCCCAGTAAAAGTAGGTCTTAGACAGGGATGTGTAATGTCACCATGGTTGTTTAATATATTTATAGATGGGGTTGTAAAAGAAGCAAATGCTAGGGTGTTTAGGAGAGGGGTGGGATTAAATTATGGGGAATTAAATGCAAAATGGGAATTGACACAGTTGCTTTTTGCTGATGATACTGTGGTTATGAGAGATTCTAAAGAAAAATTGCAAAGGTTAGTGGATGAGTTTGGGAGAGTATGTAAAGGTAGAAAGTTGAAAGTGAACATAGAAAAGAGTAAGGCGATGAGGGTATCAAATGATTTAGATAAAGAAAAATTGGATATCAAATTTGGGAGGAGGAGTATGGAAGAAGTGAATGTTTTCAGATACTTGGGAGTTGACGTGTCGGCAGATGGATTTACGAAGGATGAGGTTGATCATAGAATTGATGAGGGAAAAAAGGTGAGTGGTGCATTGAGGCATATGTGGAGACAAAAAACGTTATCTATGGAGGCAAAGAAGGGAATGTATGAAAGTATAGTGATACCAACACACTTATATGGGTGTGAAGCTTGGGTTGCGAATGCAGCAGCAAGGAGGCGGTTGGAGGCAGTGGAGATGTCCTGTCTAAGGGCAATGTGTGGTGTAAACATTATGAAAAAAATTCGGAGTGTGGAAATCAGGAGAAGGTGTGGAGTTAATAAAAGTATTAGAGGGCTGAAGAGGGGTTGTTGAGATGGTTTGGTGATTTAGAGAGAATAGATCAAAGTAGAATGACATGAAGAGTGTATAAATCTGGAGGGGAAGGAAGGTTGGAAGGAAGGGGTAAGGAAGGTTTTGTGGGCGAGGGGTTTGGACTTCCAGCAGGCGTGCATGAGCATGTTTGATAGGAGTGAATGGAGACAAATGGTACTTGGGACTTGACAATCTGCTGGAGTGTGAGCAGGGTAATATTTAGTGAAGGGATTCAGGGAAACCGGTTATTTTGATATAGCCGGACTTGAGTCCTGGAAATGGGAAGTACAATGCCTACACTCTAAAGGAGGGGTTCGAGATATTAGCAGTTTGGAGGGATATGTTGTGTATCTTCATACGTATATGCTTCTAAACTGTTGTGTCCTGAGCACCTCTGCAAAAACAGTGATTACGTGTGAGTGAGGTGAAAGTGTTGAATGACGATGAAAGTATTTTCTTTTTGGGGATTTTCTTTCTTTTTGGGTCATCCTGCCTCGGTGGGAGACGGCCGACTTGTTAAATAATATATATATATATATATATATATATATATATATATATATATATATATATATATATATATATATATATATAAATATATATATATATATATATATATATATAAATATATATATATATTATATATATATATATATATATATATATATATATATATATATATATATATATATTTATTTATATATATATTATATATATATATATATATATATATATATTATATATATATATATAATATATATATAAATATATAAAAATATATATATATATATATATATATATATATATATATATATATATATATATATATATATATATATATATATATATAATATATATATATATATATATATATATATATATATATATATATATATATATATATATATATATATATATATATATATATATAGTAGTGTCGAATAGGTAAAACTGATCAATTAGCAAGAATTCATTTAAAAATAAGTCTTTTCTAAAATTTATTCTTGTACCTTTGAAGATACATTTTTTTCATTTTTTCAGTTAGGTACAGATGCCAGTTTTTCTAATCTATGCTTGAACTATGCTGCTCTGATCTATGCTGCAGTACGCTTAGGTTATTGGTCACGAGAGTTCATCCTGTCCTAGCTCTCTGGGGGAAGAGGGTTATAGAGCACCATGGCTTGCTGTAGTGTTTTGGAATCTCATGTCAAAGTGTTGATGAAGGAGGTTCTACTTCTCTATGAGGAAAATAGGAGGCTGAAAATTCGCCTAGATGGATTTGGGAGTGTGTGATGGGTGAAGTCAGTGTGGAGAAAAAGGTTACCAGCAGTGAGCTGAGGAGTGGCAACTGCTTCAAGTGGAAACTGGTCTCCAGTATAGGTGGAAGCATCAAGAAAACGAAGGTTAATAGAGAAGATCTGAAGGTAGGATATCGATTTTCTCTTCTCTAGGACGAGTGTACTTCAGTGGTTAGTGAGGGTATAGGTACCACTAATTCTCCTGCTAATCAAGGTAACAACATTCTGGATGTGGGTGACTCAAAGGCAAGGTTTATGGACTGTGCTTTCTGTAAAGAGATAGGAAGATGAGACCGAGGGTGTGTTTCCCAGTAGCTGTTGTTGATGACTTAGTCAACAGGTTGGATAACATCATGCCCGGTAATGGGAACAAGCCCATTATCTGTCTCAGTGTTGGTCGAAGGGTAAGAGAGAGGAGCTACTAGATAAGTACAGGTCAGCTATGGATTTAATTTGGGCTAAGGGAGGGGTCTCTATCATATGTAGCATCTTGCTTAGAAGGGAAGTGGGCAATGAAGGGATGTCTAGGGCAAGTGGTGTAAATTGCTGGCCAGAAGAGTATTGCAAGAAACTTGCAATCCCATTCATTAATAACTGGGACAATTTCTATGCAAACATGATATGTATTCAAGGGATGGGGTACATCTCTGGTGCAGGGGTGGTAGAATTAGCCAACTCGATCGAGGGGGCCTTTGCTGACTTTCCCAGGACTTAATACTGATAGAAGAGAGGTATGGGTATGTGTGAGAAACAATTAGGTCACAGCACTAGGGCTGAAAACAGCAGTTATTACCAGAATACCTCAGATAAATACATAAAAGATATTATTCATAATTAAGTTGCTAGTAAAGGCAAATCAAGTGGTCAACAAAGAGACAGTAGAGGGCAGCGAGTGACTAGCTCAGTAACGGTTTACTATAGTAATAGTATGAGTGGATGAAATAAGATAGATGAGCTAAGATTAATGGCATGTTGAGGTATAGATATTATTGCTATAACGGAGACCTGATTCAACCTGAAAGATAGATGCCTTCTGAAGGCCACATACAAGGATACTAACTATTCCACTGATAGGGTCAATAGGAAGGATGGTGGAGTGGCGATACATCATCAGAGAAATTGAATTGTTGCTTTAGACAATATATAAAATTAGAAGCGTCGGACTCAGAATCTGTATGGCTACATTTTCATGAGGTTCATATAAATATTACTTTTGGGTGTGATTTATAGGCCCCAATACTTTGATAGGGAGTGCAGTAAGTTTCCATGGGCCGAAATTCATAAGGAATCTAAATATAAAATTGTTGTGTTTTTAATGGGAGATTTTAACTTTAGACAAACTGCTTGGAGAGATGTGACAGAAAATATGGAGTCTAGCGACTTTCTTGATACTATTCAGGATTCCTTTTTGAAACAGTTTGTGACAAAGCCAACTAGAGGAAATAACCTACTTGACTTAGTTCTCACCAACAAGCAATCACTAATTAATAACCTTGCGGTTAATGATGAGCTTGGGAAAAGCGATCATAAATCACTCAGATTCAAAATATCACTGAATTACCCTAATAACTACAATCAAGTCTCTGTCTCTGACTTCCGCTTGACTGATTTCACAGAATGGCGAAATTATCTGAGTGGGTTGAATTTCAATGACCTGGCTATGGGTCAGGTAGATGGTGACGGTTGCCAATAAGATGATTCAGAGCATTGATCTAGCTGCATAGACAACTTTTGTTCGAAATAGAGATATTATATCAAGCAAAGATGATCCAAAATGGATAAACAATAGATTAAAAATCCTCGCTGGTTAAAAAAAAGAGGCATAAGTAGGCGAATCAAAAGAGTAGAAGGGCACTTACGAAATCAATATATTCAACTAAAGTGTGAAATGAAAATGGGAATGAGAAAAGTAAAAAGATTATGAGGTTAAATTCGTAAGGGATTCGAAGAGTAACCCAAAGGGTTTCTTTCAGGTATTGAGAAGTATAGTTAGGAAAAAGATAGGACCACTCAAAAGTCACTCAGGTCAGCTTACTGACAGGAATAAGGAAATGTGTAGAATTTTTAACATTTATTTTTTCTCAGTTTTTACGCAGGAAGATACTAGTGAAATTCCAGAAATATTGTACTATGTTGAACTGAACGATGGCAAGTTATGCATGATCCAAGTAACTAGTGACATGGTTCTCAGACAGGTCAATTAAAATGTAGCAAACTCCCGGGGCCTTATGAACTGTTTGCAAGGGTTTTAAAGGAATGTAAGGCAAAACTTAGTGAACCTTTGGCTAGTCTTTTCAAGATATCTCTAGGAATTGGCATAGTACCAGGTAAGTGGAAAATGGCAAATGTTGTAAATGTCTACATAACAGGTGACAGGTCCTTAGCTTCAAGCTATAGGCCAAAAAGCCTAACCTTCATAGTGGGGAATCTATAATTGCAGTGACTCTTTATAGCCATCTTGAAAGACAAATTGATTAATGAATCTCAGCACGATTTTACAAAAGGGCGTTACTGCTTTACGAACTTATTAACTTTTTTCACTAAGGTATTTGAGGCGGTAGATCATGGTAATGAATATGATAATGTGTATATGGACTTCAGTAAGGCTTTTGACAGAGTCACACATCGGAGATTGAGGAAAATCGAGGCACATGGAATAGGAGAATTTTTTCCTGGATGGAGGTGTGGCTGACAGATAGGCAACAGTGAGTTAGCATAAACGGGGAGAAATCAGAACACATTGCACTGTTGGCCTTGCTACTGGCAAGACAGTCGCTCCTCACCTCAAGAAGTGTCCCTGCGATCCCCGTTGGGAAGGGGAACCTCTACCTCGTCGTCCACCTATCTCAAGATAAGTTACTCTAACAGAGTCAAGATAAAACCATCCAGTGGTACGATCAACGACTGTCAGGGGCTTGCAAGTCAAGATCAACACCATCCTTTCCCTCCAAGAATCATTCATTGTCGTCTGTGAAGATGATGTGGAGGCCGAGAAACTGTTGACTACATCTTCCCTGTCCACTCTCGAAGAGCGTGGCTACAGAATCCTGTCCTCTCCAGCCTTAAGGGCTAAGAGGACTGTTTCTGAAACGACTGGACAAACTGATTACGTCACAGAGCACCGAAGATCTCAAAAAATCTGTTGAAGACCAGAACCCTTGGGCTACAGTGGAAAGTATTACCAAGATTCCCACGGCCTCATCCATGATAAAAATCACTTACCGACGTCACGATGGCTGCCCAAGCTATGGCTGATGGACTAGCCATCTACTACTACTTCATAAACGCCAACCACATCGAAGATGAGCGATATCACCATATCACTCAATGCTGGTGCTGCTACTCATACCTTCACTCGACAAAAGACTGCCCCACCAAGGACAACAAGTTTTGCTCCACTTGTGGATCTGAAGGCCACGACTCCAAGACATGTACTTCCACTGCTCCACTCAAATGTTTAAACTGCAAAAACAACCACCACACACTCGCTGCTAAGTGTCCCACTCGCCGAGGAATCATGAAAAAGAACATAGAAGCAGAACAGAAGAAATCACCATCCAGAATACCCACCTATGCTGCTATCACCAAACTCCAGGCTGACACCACCAAACTCCTGAAATCAACCCAACACTCTCCCGCCAGTACCTCTCCACCTGCATGTGACTCCACAAAAATCCAGTACTGTCTGCTGTATGCACACATGCAGAACATGGCATCTCCAGGATCCTTTAACACGACTATCAACGAACTTTTCAGACTAAACAACATGCCTACATTCACCTTCCCAGACTCTCCACCTTCTGGCGACATCATCAAGCTCACCCAAGAACCAGTCAATATCACCACTACTGAAAACACAACGTAAGACTCGCACAACACCATCACTGCCTCAGACCAGTCAGCAATCTAAAATGATCAACCCAAGACCTCCACCACCACAGCCACCGACCTAACTTCTGCACCTCCACCTCAGTCACTGTTGGCCAAGATAGTCAAAGCACTCCCACCTGAAAATCCTCCACAAGAACCTGCAATGTAGCACAACCTACTATGGATAACAAAGTCAGATCCACCCTATCTATCTCCTTATTTACAAGTTACCATACTCACCGTACTCTATATGCACACCAAGCTATCCAATGCTTGCAGACCGGCCAAGTCAAGTACAATATCGACCCACGGTACGACCAGCCAGCTATTGATGCTATAACTGAAGACCTACATAATGACTAAGTAAATATGGTAGAACTCAGGGTGCTCACAAAATCGACTTTTAGAAGAATCGTCAATGGCTCCTTCACGGATTCGAAACTGCTCACTCCAATAACCGTTGCCCCTCCCCCAGCCACCTCTCGCCAGTCTCCACCAGTCACAAGCAGACCATCACTATGCAGAAAGGTGCAGTCAACTGAGCTCTCATTGCCGTCCAACATCGCCGGCGACTACTGACTCTCCAGCTCCTTACCCACGTCTCAGAGCACGCTATCCGCCTAGCAACTGGGTCAAGCCCTGGTACTATCCCTCCCACTAACGCCTTTTCCTCTCACCCACCTACTCTTCTATCCCCACTTCCCCGCTCCACCCCTTTGGGGTTCTTACCTATATTTCAGTTCAGTTCAGAGTGAGGGCGCGCCACAAGTGGTGTTCTACAGGGGTCACTGTTGGGCCTTTTGTCTTTTCACAATTTACGTAAACGATATAGTTGAGGGTATAAACAGCGACATAAGCAAGTTTGCCGATGACACTAAAAGAGGCCGTCGAATTCATTCTTACAATTATAATTATTATAATCATGGGGGAGCGCTAAACCCGTAAGATTATACAGCGCATGTAAAGGGGAGGAGGTGGAAGGTATTCAGGCTCAGTTCAGGGAACTGGAGCCTAGATCCAATTTCCTAGCTCAAGATCCCCTCACCGGCGTGAGGGGTTTATTCTTACGAGGACACTAGAGTGCTCCAGGAAGATCTGAATAGACTGGTGCAGTAGTCAATGAAGTGGTAGATGCAGTTTAACATAGACAAATGCAAAGTTCTAAGCATTGGAAAGGTAAATAATTATGATACTTATAAATTAATAATGTAAATCTTAATATCTCTGACTGTGAATAAGATCTGGGAGTTCTGGTTAGCAGTAATCTAAAGCCCAGATAACAGTGCGCAAGTATTCGAAATAAAGCTAATAGAATTCTTGGCTTCATTTCAAGAAGTATAACAGGAGTCGGCAGGTTATTCTTCAGCTCTATATATCGTTGGTTAGGCATCATTTAGATTATGCTGCTCAGTTCTGGTTACCGTATAACAGAACAGATATAAATGCTCTTGAAAACTTACAAAGGAGGGTGGGAGAGATGATCTCATGTAACAGAAATCTTTCCTACGAGGATAGACTAAGGGGCCTCAACCTGCACTCTAGAAAAGCGTAGAATTAGGGGGAGATATGATTGAAGTGTATAAATGTAAAACGGGAATAAAGAGAATGTAAACGTGTTAAAAATATCGAACCATGGCAGGACTCGCAACAGTTGTTTAAAGTTCGAAAAAAATTTATCCAGGAAGGATATAGGAAAGCACTGGTTTGGTAATGGAGTTGTGGATGAGTGGAAAAAAATCCCAAGTAGCATCACTGAAGCTAAAAACCCTGTGTAGTTTAAAAAAAAAAGGTTTAATAAATACATAAATGGGTATGGGTGGGTGTTGGTTGGACTTGCCTTGCATGAGCCAGTAGGCCTTCTGCAGTGCTCCTTTTTTATTATGTTCTTATCTCGCTTCGTGTCGGGTGACACAGCAAGGCTGGGAAAAGTAGCAAAAAATTACAAACCGGACAAGCGGACACCCACATCATGCATTGAAGGTCGTTAAAAGAAATGGTGAGGAGAAAAGCAAATTACACTAACATGGTAAAATCAAGTCCGGTTAAAAATTGAAAATCACAAAATCTACCCAACAAATAAACTGACAACCCCACATTTAACAAATAACCAAAAGTGGAATTCCATACTTACAGCCTCGATGAGAACAGGAAGCCAAGTGACATACCTCCGTCAGCAAGGGTCACTTGTTACCTCCCACTTGGTAGAGAAAGAGGGTGGTAAAGGCTACGACGTACACACCCATTTCAGAACTATCATACTACCATTCATACAACCCCATCACTCGTTCATACATCCACACTTATCTAAGTAAACTTTTCCCTCAAAGGATTAAATTCAATCTCGTCAATCTTTGTTTCAGTTAGAAAAAAGATTAGTTGTCACTTCTTAAGAAATAGTGTCAATCTAGTTGTTCTTTAGAGTACACAGACTCTGCACCACTGACTTCTTGCCGAGGAATACTCATACATATATCAGTCCTTCAATGAAAAAATTTTCTTTCCCTTTGCATCAAAAACTCCAAGAAACGAGTCCTTCAAATCATAATCAAAAACTTATTAATGATTTAGTTGCCACCATTGGGAACTGCTCACAGATAAAGAACAAAACAGGCAAAAATACCGTAAATGGAACAATATATGAATAACCCGCACACAGGAAAATGAAATTTATGGTTCAGTTAGGACCGAAACGTCATCATGAGTTTTTTTTTCCTCTATGAGCGGGTTATTTGTGTATAGCTCATAGATCAAGGGAATAGAAAAGAGGGCATAAATATTCTACCATAAATGACAACAAACACAGTCATAAGTACTATAATGATACACAACTAATCTAACATTTGCAGTGAGAAGGACTGGTACTGTGTACTGTGAAAGTTGGTTCTCAGACTTACTCAGAACAGAACTTTCTATGTTATACTAACCAATGCAAGGAATAGAAAAGATGAACTTAAGCAACAGGAATAGGAAGAGTGTGTTAGTTTGATAAACGGATTTAATGGTTTAAGTTTAGCCTTAAATGTATAAATAAAATAACCAGGAGAAAGAATGTTAATGTTAACCTCGTAAATAACTTGTCCAAAACACCCGGACATAAAAATATCTCATCTCAGATTAAAACTAAATGAGTGTTTCTGTAGGAAGGATGAGTATGAATTAGATAAGGCATTAAATAAAGGTCGAAAGACTGCTCCTGGGCTAGAATAACTAATCCTCAGAAGTCTTAATAATCTTAGTTACATCTAGGTGTGTTCTTCCTACTTCCTGGACCGATAGTCTTATTGTGCCTATCCCTAAGCCACGTAAGCTAATACATTGAGACCAACCTCGTTAAAAATATTTATAACTATGGCCATAATATTTAAAGGGGTGGACAGGTAAGCCAGCAGAAGGCCTCGGTCAGATGACCAAAAGCTCCAACGGTGGGTCATCTTCTAAGACCCGCGTCAGGAAACACTTGCCCTGTTTCCTGACGAACCTTACCTAACCTAACCTAACCTAACCTGACCTAACCTAACCTAACCTAACCTGACTTGACCTGACCTAGCCTAACCTAACCTAACCTAACCTAACCTAACCTGACCTAACCTAACCTAACCTAACCTAACCTAACCTAACCTGACCTAACGTAACCTAACCTAACCTAACCTGATCTAACCTAACCTAACCTAACCTAACCTAACCTAACCTGACCTAACCTAACCTAACCTAACCTAACCTAACCTATCCTGACCTAACCTAACCTAACCTAACCTAACCTAACCTAACCTAACCTGACCTAACCTAACCTAACCTAACCTAACCTAACCTAACCTGACCTAACCTAACCTAACCTAACCTAACCTGATCTTACCTAACCTAACCTAACCTAACCTAACCTAACCTAACCTAACCTTATCTAACCTAACCTAACCTAACCTAACCTAACCTAACCAACCTCCACAGTCACCAGATCTTAGTCCAATATATCATCTTTGGGATGTGGTGGAACGGGAGACTCGCTACATGGATGTAGAGCCGACAGACCTACAACTGTGTGACACTATTATGTCAACATGAACCAGAATCTCTTAGAAACACTTCCAGCCACGAAGAAATTAAGCTGTCCTGGGGGCAAAGAGAATTCCTAACCTAACTTAGCCTAACTTAGCCTAAGCTAACCGAAACTAACCTAACCTAACCTAATTAAGTGGATACTGAGTGCATTCTAAGTTTTGTAGAGTAAATGTAAATGTATTATTTACAAACCATACCACGGGTGGGGTTAGAACCCGCGATCAGAGAGTCTCAAAACTCCAGACCGACGCGTCAGCCACTGGGCCAGCTGGCTACAATAAGATTCGTTCAACTAGGTATATTCTAACCCCACCCGTGGTATGGTTTGTTTGCAATCGTGTCATTATGAATTTCGTGAGTCACATTATTTACAGTATGTATTTTCCCTTATTTATTTGTCCCATAATTACTGGCTAAGTGACTTAAAAACTAAACAGTACTGTAGAATCCATTGAACATACTATAAAGTATGTTCTGGAATTATAGAATTATAAATAAGGTCAAAATTATATTGTCACTTCCTGAGTCCTTGATCGTCTTGCTGGTGGTTCCTGAATCCTTGATCGTCTTGCTAGTGGCTCCTGAGTTCTTGATGGTCTTGCTAGTGGTTTCTGAGTCCTTGTTCGTCTTGCTAGTGGTTCCTGAGTCCTTGATCGTCTTGCTGGCGGTTCCTGAGTCCTTGATGATCTTGCTAGTGGTTCCTGAGTCCTTAATCGTCTTGCAAGTGGTTCCTGAGTCCTTGATCGTCTTGCTGGCGGTTCCTGAGCCCTTGATCGTGTTGCTAGTGGCTCTTGAGTCCTTGATCGTCTTCCTCCTACTTCCTAACCTCATACCGCCATGACTGGTTATACTCCAGGTATCATATGGTCTCTTATCATGAAATTCTTGTCGAGAGCGGAAGTTATATTATGAAAGTTTTCCCCTTGCTATTTCATGTGTTAATAACTGACCACTACTACAGTCACTACCACGACTACCATCACTACCACGACTACCAACACCATCACTAACACTAAGAGCACCACAACTACAAACTACAAAAACAACACTACCAACAACGCCAACAATAACTATTGCAGCACTAGCAGCAACAACAAGAGTAACAACAAGCATCACTACTACCAGCACAAGCGTTACCATCATCACCACTATCAACATCACCACCACAACTACCATCATGACGACTACCACCATCACAACCTCCCAGCAGTCACTATTACCACCATCTTCACTCGCTCAAGCAACAACCGCAACTCAGGTGCATAATAACCAACAATTATCCGACATTTATTGTTTCCTGGGTAATTACTGGCGTTGCTCTGTTGATCTACGCACACACGAAGATGACTTGCATTATCTCTATGTCTGGAATCTGAAATATTTATGCGATTTTGTTGCAATGGAATCGAAATGAACAAATTAAGATTTAGAGAAAAACATAGGGAAGTATAGGTTTGTCAACAGAGTTTTAGCTGAGAGGAAAAACTTCCAGATAGCTTAACCGAACCCAGAACTATGGTAATTTAAATATAAATTGGGCTCGCAAATAAGTGAGTGCATCTGGATATGAGGTAGACCTGCCTAGCGTGGGCCAGTAGGCATACTGCAGTGCTCCTCTTATATGATTATATCTGCTTGCTGAAATATTGTTTTTCTACCTCTTGTGCCGTATTGTTGTCTCATAATCTCTGGGACCTTAAATGTAGTCTGCACCTCTCGAGCTTATATTTCCTCTCTACCTCAGGAGCATAGAATATTGTCACTACCTCTGGAGCATAGAATATTGTCACTACCTCTGGAGCATAGAATATTGTCACTACCTCTGGAACATAGAATATTGTCACTACCTCTGGAACATAGAATATTGTCACTACCTCTGGAACATAGAATATTGTCACTACCTCTGGAACATAGAATATTGTCACTACCTCAGGAGCATAGAATATTGTCACTACCTCTGGAACATAGAATATTGTCACTACCTCTGGAGCATAGAATATTGTCACTACCTCTGGAACATAGAATATTGTCACTACCTCTGGAGCATAGAATATTGTCACTACCTCTGGAGCATAGAATATTGTCACTACCTCTGGAGCATAGAATATTGTCACTACCTCTGGAACATAGAATATTGTCACTACCTCTGGAGCATAGAATATTGTCACTACCTCTGGAACATAGAATATTGTCACTACCTCAGGAGCATAGAATATTGTCACTACCTCTGGAACATAGAATATTGTCACTACCTCTGGAACATAGAATATTGTCACTACCTCTGGAGCATAGAATATTGTCACTACCTCTGGAGCATAGAATATTGTCACTACCTCTGGAACACAGAATATTGTCACTACCTCTGGAACACAGAATATTGTCACTACCTCTGGAACACAGAATATTGTCACTACCTCTGGAACACAGAATATTGTCACTACCTATGGAGCATAGAATATTGTCACTACCTCTGGAGCATAGAATATTGTCACTACCTCTGGAGCATAGAATATTGTCACTACCTCTGGAACATAGAATATTGTCACTACCTCTGGAGCATAGAATATTGTCACTACCTCTGGAGCATAGAATATTGTCACTACCTCTGGAACATAGAATATTGTCACTACCTCTGGAACATAGAATATTGTCACTACCTCTGGAACATAGAATATTGTCACTACCTCTGGAGCATAGAATATTGTCACTACCTCTGGAACATAGAATATTGTCACTACCTCTGGAGCATAGAATATTGTCACTACCTCTGGAGCATAGAATATTGTCACTACCTCTGGAACATAGAATATTGTCACTACCTCTGGAGCATAGAATATTGTCACTACCTCTGGAACACAGAATATTGTCACTACCTCTGGAACACAGAATATTGTCACTACCTCTGGAACACAGAATATTGTCACTACCTATGGAGCATAGAATATTGTCACTACCTCTGGAGCATAGAATATTGTCACTACCTCTGGAGCATAGAATATTGTCACTACCTCTGGAGCATAGAATATTGTCACTACCACTGGAACACAGAATATTGTCACTACCTCTGGAACATAGAATATTGTCACTACCACTGGAACATAGAATATTGTCTCTACCTCTGGAACATAAAATAATGTCTCTACCACTGGAACATAGAATATTGTCACTACCTCTGGAACATAGAATATTGTCTCTACCTCTGGAACATAAAATAATGTCTCTACCTCTGGAACATAGAATATTGTCACTACCTCTGGAACACAGAATATTGTCACTACCTCTGGAACATAGAATATTGTCACTACCTCTGGAACACAGAATATTGTCACTACCTCTGGAACATAGAATATTGTCACTACCACTGGAACACAGAATATTGTCACTACCTCTGGAACATAGAATATTGTCACTACCTCTGGAACACAGAATATTGTCTCAACCACTGGAACATAGAATATTGTAACTACCTCTGGAACATAGAATATTGTCACTACCTCTGGAGCATATAATATTGTCACTACCTCTGGAACATAGAATATTGTCACTACCTCTGGAGCATAGAATATTGTCACTACCTCTGGAACATAGAATATTGTCACTACCTCTGGAACATAGAATATTGTCACTACCTCTGGAACATAGAATATTGTCACTACCTCTGGAGCATATAATATTGTCACTACCTCTGGAGCATAGAATATTGTCACTACCTCTGGAACATAGAATATTGTCACTACCTCTGGAACATAGAATATTGTCACTACCTCTGGAACATAGAATATTGTCACTACCTCTGGAGCATAGAATATTGTCACTACCTCTGGAACATAGAATATTGTAACTACCTCTGGAACATAGAATATTGTCACTACCTCTGGAACATAGAATATTGTCTCAACCACTGGAACATAGAATATTGTAACTACCTCTGGAACATAGAATATTGTCACTACCTCTGGAACATAGAATATTGTCTCAACCACTGGAACATAGAATATTGTCACTACCTCTGGAACATAGAATATTGTCACTACCTCTGGAGCATAGAATATTGTCACTACCTCTGGAACATAGAATATTGTCACTACCTCTGGAACATAGAATATTGTCTCAACCACTGGAACATAGAATATTGTCACTACCTCTGGAACATAGAATATTGTCTCAACCACTGGAACATAGAATATTGTCACTACCTCTGGAACATAGAATATTGTCACTACCTCTGGAGCATAGAATATTGTCACTACCTCTGGAACATAGAATATTGTCACTACCTCTGGAACATAGAATATTGTCACTACCTCTGGAACATAGAATATTGTCACTACCTCTGGAACATAGAATATTGTCACTACCTCTGGAACATAGAATATTGTCACTACCTCTGGAGCATAGAATATTGTCACTACCTCTGGAGCATAGAATATTGTCACTACCTCTGGAACATAGAATATTGTCTCTACCACTGGAACATAGAATATTGTCACTACCTCTGGAACATAGAATATTGTCACTACCTCTGGAACATAGAATATTGTCTCTACCACTGGAACATAGAATATTGTCACTACCTCTGGAACATAGAATATTGTCACTACCTCTGGAACATAGAATATTGTCTACCTCTGGAACATAGAATATTGTCTCTACCTCTGGAACATAGAATATTGTCTACCTCTGGAACATAGAATATTGTCTACATCTGGAACATGGAATTTTCTCTGCCTCATGAACATAGAATATTTTCTCTACCTCTGGAACATAGAATATTGTCTCTGCCTCCTGAACATAGAATATTGTCTCTTAATCTGGAGCATAGAATATTGTCTCTACCTCTGGAACATAGAATATTGTCTACCTCTGGAACATAGAATATTGTCTACATCTGGAACATGGAATTTTCTCTGCCTCATGAACATAGAATATTTTCTCTACCTCTGGAACATAGAATATTGTCTCTACCTCTGGAACATAGAATATTGTTTCTGAATCTGGAACATAGAATATTGTCTCTTAATCTGGAACATAGAATATTGTCTCTACCTCTGGAACATAGAATATTGTTTTTGAATCTGGAACATAGAATATTGTCTCTACCTCTGGAACTTGGAATACTGTCACTACCTCTAGAACATAGAATATTGTTTACCTCTGGTACAGAATTTTCTCTACCTCTGGAACATAGAATATTGTCTCTGCCTCTGGAACATAGAATATTGCCTCTACCTCTGGAACATAGAATATTGTCTCTGCCTCTGGAACATAGAATACTCTCTCTACCTCTGGAACACAGAATACTCTCTCTGCCTCTGGAACATAGAATACTCTCTCTGCTTCTGGAACATAGAATATTCTGCCTCTGGAACGTAGAATACTCTCTCTGCCTCTGGAACATAGAATATTGTCTCTACCTCTGGAACATAGAATACTCTTTGTATCTCTGGAACATAGAATACTCTCTCTGCCTCTGGAACATAGGATATTCTCTACCTTTGGAGCATAGAATACTCTGCCTCTGGAACATAGAATATTCTCTACCTCTGGAACAGAGGTGTCAGGACAAGTGTTTCCTGACACGAGTCTTGGATGACAACCTACCGTTGGAGCTTTTGTTCATCTGACCGAGGCTTCTCGCTGGCTTACCCCTCCACTCCTTATAAAATGGAAATGGGTGATTGTTACGTAACGTACGTAAGTTCGACAGTGCTGGTCAGCTTTCTCCGACGTCACTTCACCCACACACATAATTTCCACAAGTACATGCCGTCGACAAAAACCTCTTCCTCGCTACTTACATCTCTGGAAAATGATACTTGAAATCTTAAAGCAGAATTTCAGTAAATAATATACGTAATTGTAGAGAGCTTTCTTAGATAATGACCATATAAGGACTGGGAAACTAGCTTTTACAATAGTCTGTACTCTATCCCGTTTTCTTGCCAACGTTTATATGGAGAACTTCGACACTGCTATACTGGAATGAAGGCCTGAGCTTGCTATCACCTGCGGCTCATAAGACTGCCATCCCCACGAGCCCCTTTGGGGCGGGGCAGATGGCAGACCAGAGGATTAGCTTCTCCCTACGAGCCCCGTGAGGGCGGGGAATGTGGCTAGGCCTGGGGACAGTTGGTCCCAAAGATGAGGGGGTACTTGTACCTCCTCCCATGGGAGACTTAAGTCTCGAGACACTCCCCAGATAGGGAGCCAAGGCCGGGTCACCACTACTTGTTAAAGACCCGGGTCGGGAGAATACCGGCGAATAAGAAAAAAAAAAACTGCTATACTTCCTACTATTGGGGAACATCCTCTTACCTGGGTTCACTATCTAGACGGCGTGTTTACTCTTTGGCCGTTACTCCAGCCTTTTCTTGACGCCCTTAACAATCCTGCTTCTTCCCTCAGGTTCAAAGCTGAAGAGGATTCTAATTATTTGACCTTTTCTTGATGCGCGTGTCCAAAGCTCGGCGACAGGCATAGTTAAGATAAGATAAGATTTCGTTCGGATTTTTAACCCCGGAGGGTTAGCCACCCAGGATAACCCAAGAAAGTCAATGCGTCATCTAGGACTGTCTAACTTATTTCCATTAGGGTCCTCAATCTTGTCCCCCGGGATGCGATCCACACCAGTCAAATAACACCCAGGTACCTATTTACTGCTAGGTAAACAGGATAACAGGTGTATGGAAACGTGTCGAAATGTTTCCACCCGCCGGGAATCGAACCTGGGCCCTCCGTGTATGAAGCGGGAGCTTTAACCACGATGATACCCCAGTAACGAAGAGTATATTTTTTTCTCACTTTTCTGTGCCTCCGCATCTGTGAACCTCTGTTCTCGACACATAAATTTAAACTCTTTGCAACTCGTTCTCTCACCTACGTTATTCTCCCGATTTCATCAACTCTGCCTATTCACATGCTTAATAGACTTTCTTCTCTCTAATTTTCCTTCCTTGTGAAATCTCCTGTTCTTTGCTTTCCCTATTATTCCAGTCTCCTAAATCTTAACAGTATTCTCCGTTTATAAGACATCGAACTTTCACGTAGCTCAATCGCTAGCGCACTCATCTCACACACTGAGGTCCGGGGATCGATCTCCCAGCAAGGCTGTAAAACATAAGGACGTGTTTCCATAAAATACCTGCCGTCCCTGTTCGCTCATCAGTAAAATGGGTTCCTGGGTGTTAGTCGACTGGTGTGGGTCGCATCCTGGGGCAAAAGTGACCTAATTTCCCAGAAAAACGCTACATAACGAGCGGCTTTCTATATAGTAGTATGTCATTGATGTCAGCTAGGACTGTATACTTTGTACATGTTTTTATTATTATTTTTTTATTATCACACTGGCCGATTCCCACCAAGGCAGGGTGGCCCGAAAAAGAAAAACTTTCACCATCATTCACTCCATCACTGTCTTGCCAGAAGGGTGCTTTACACTACAGTTTTTAAACTGCAACATTAACACCCCTCCTTCAGAGTGCAGGCACTGTACTTCCCATCTCCAGGACTCAAGTCCGGCCTGCCGGTTTCCCTGAATCCCTTCATAAATGTTACTTTGCTCACACTCCAACAGCACGTCAAGTATTAAAAACCATTTGTCTCCATTCACTCCTATCAAACACGCTCACGCATGCCTGCTGGAAGTCCAAGCCCCTCGCACACAAAACCTCCTTTACCCCCTCCCTCCAACCCTTCCTAGGCCGACCCCTACCCCGCCTTCCTTCCACTACAGACTGATACACTCTTGAAGTCATTCTGTTTCGCTCCATTCTCTCTACATGTCCGAACCACCTCAACAACCCTTCCTCAGCCCTCTGGACAACAGTTTTGGTAATCCCGCACCTCCTCCTAACTTCCAAACTACGAATTCTCTGCATTATATTCACACCACACATTGCCCTCAGACACGACATCTCCACTGCCTCCAGCCTTCTCCTCGCTGCAACATTCATCACCCACGCTTCACACCCATATAAGAGCGTTGGTAAAACTATACTCTCATACATTCCCCTCTTTGCCTCCAAGGACAAAGTTCTTTGTCTCCACAGACTCCTAAGTGCACCACTCACTCTTTTTCCCTCATCAATTCTATGATTCACCTCATCTTTCATAGACCCATCCGCTGACACGTCCACTCCCAAATATCTGAATACGTTCACCTCCTCCATACTCTCTCCCTCCAATCTGATATTCAATCTTTCATCACCTAATCTTTTTGTTATCCTCATAACCTTACTCTTTCCTGTATTCAGCTTTAATTTTCTTCTTTTGCACACCCTACCAAATTCATCCACCAATCTCTGCAACTTCTCTTCAGAATCTCCCAAGAGCACAGTGTCATCAGCAAACAGCAGCTGTGACAACTCCCACTTTGTTAGTACTAAATAAAGATATTCTTATTATTTCTTTTGTCAAACTAATACCACGTAGTAATCTAGTTCCTACCTCATCTCCTGCTACTGATACTTCTAATGTCTTCTCCATTTCCTGCTCCTCTTCTCTCAACAGAAACTGACCACTCTCTTCCTGACAGACTTACAGAGCATATCAGAAGCACTTGTCTCCCTGACACTAACAATGCTCTTTTCTCTCATGATAGAGATCTCAGTCATCCTATTCATCTTTTATTTATTTTCATCGCCTTTCCTGTCTCCTGCTTGGGTGGGTTTTATCCGCAAGGAATTTTGCCCTAAACACGCCTTCAAATTGTTCATCTGCAGTCCTCTTCTGTTCCCTTTTGAACTAACGCCACTACTGCAACTACTAATACTACTATTTCTTCACTAAGAATTAATTTTCTACTTTTCTACTTTTTCTACTTTTACTGTAATTATTATTACCATTTAAATTCTACATCTATCACAACTCTATGGAAATAAATGGTATAAAATACCGAAACAATAGAAATATAAACACTTAAGCAGTATAATGTGATCCTTTATTGACAACGTTTCGCCCACACAGTGAGCTTTATCAAGTCACAAACAGATCTGTTTGTGACTATATATATATATATATATATATATATATATATACATATATATATGTATATATATATATATATATATATAATATATATATGTCGTGCCGAATAGGCAGAACTTGCGATCTTGGCTTAAATAGCAACGTTCATCTTGCCATATAGGACAAGCGAAAATTTGTGTATGCAATAATTTCGCCAAAATCATTCTGAACCTAACGAAAAAAATATATTTCACTGTGTTTGTTTAGTATTAAATTATTGTAAACAAATCTAAAATATATTTAGTTGGGTTAGGCTAAACTAAATTGTTCTTGTTATAATAAGGTTAGGTAAGTTTTCTAAGATTCTTTTGGTGCAAAATTATAAATTTTTACATCAACATTAATGAAAAAAATCTAAATTTAAACGTATAAGAGAAAATTTTAGAAAGGACTTAATTTCAAATGAGTTCTTGCTAATTGACCAGTTTTACATATTCGGCACGACATATATATATATATATATATATATATATATATATATATATATATATATATATATATATATATATATATATATATATATAAACTTGTTTCATGGAAAACTCAAGGTTCTCCCTGAAGCTGTTAAAAAATTTTCTCCTACCAACCCCTATATTTAATATATGTTTTATTTAAAGACAAAATACATTGACAAAAATACAATAGAGATTAAAACAACATAGATAACAACTCAGAGCTACACCTCGAATGCTTCGTCCAGCTCCCCGGCGTTGGGCTGCGTGCCCAGAATGCTGCAGGCATTTTCCTTCTGGATCGCAACACTGAGTCTCCGAAAGAGGAAGCTGGCCACCGTGTGGTCCTTGCTTTCTATGATGAGTTTTTCACCCAGCTCTTTGAGGTATTTTAGAGCAGACTTGCCCCATACTCCAAGGGTCTTTGACCCTATTAGAATGAAGTTATAACATGGGGGAAGGCCTTCATATTTGCGAATCTTCTGGGTCTCCCCGTGGCTGGCAGCTCCACCCCTTTCCACTACGGAGTATCGCAAGTAGGTGTCTGCCAATGAGGCGGCATATGTGTAGTCCCAGGCAATCTGCTTTCCATCCTTCCAGGGTAGCATAGTCGCTCCATCACGACGCTTTTGGTTTTCGTCAGACCTCTGCACTTGGGGTTCCCGTTGAGCTGGGCAACGGGCTGTGGCGAGGCTTCTCTTTATAATGTCATTGACCTCCTCATGTCTGGCATACTTCCCTTCTGCTGTGTGACACACGAGACCATGAAGTCCGAATTGATCAGCCGTCGCCCTGCCGCAAATGTTCGGTGAGCATCGGGGCAGCTAGGCGAAGAGTAACACCAATTTGAATGGCCTGTGGGCCGAGCCGAGTGCCCAGGGAGGAATTGGGAACAGCTAGAAGGAAATCTCCTGAGTGTGGTGCCTTCACCACTTCGAGACGAGCTTTCTCCTTTACTGAAGCGTTGGTGAGCATTACTTTGGCGATTTTTCCCATGATCGGCTTGTCCCAGTGGGACTGTTTGTGCTCTTTTGGAGGAGCTGGTCTACTGGAGGAGTCTGCAAGGGTGTCCCACCGCATGGCTGTTTCAGTGAACCTTGGGTCTTGAGCTTCTACCGCGTTTCTGAAGCGTTCGGGGACAATCTTCTTGACTAATCCACTGGAAGCCAAACAAGAAGACAGAAATACAGGTAAAGCTACCTGCGATACTTTGCGCACCCCTATACCTCCCAATCGCACTGGGAGGGTTGTCTGATCCCATTGCCGATCCTCTAGTGACAGATTCAGTGCCTTCTTAAAGGTTGATCTCAGGTGTGCATCATATTCATCAAGTGTTGGGTTGTCAAAAGAGGGTGCACACCTCAGGTAGTAAGTGAATCTTGCCATAGTAAGACACCTTGTGAGGAGATACAGGGCATTATGTGCATCAAGATCGTTTATTCTCTCCTCCATTCTCTTCAGGTCATTCAATTTGTCCTTGAGGACTGTGTCCATGGCCTTGTGACCCAGCGGTGCTCTCAGGAGGGGACTCTAGGATGGAATGGTAGTAGTGACTTCTGGGAGGATTGTTCGCACAACATTGATTATTTCCTGGTTAGTTGTGATATATTTATAAGCAGAAGACTAGACGGGAGCACGAACCGCGGCCCATAAACTGATATTCCAACGCTCTACTGCCTAAGCTAACCCAGGCCTCTAACAGGAAAGATTCGGAGGTAATAACTGTAATACATTCAACCAGGGGCACCTACTGAACTCCTTCCCTTGGCCCAGGAGCTTTAACATTGGAACTATTCTTACCCCCATCATTATAAACACCATATGAATAAAAAAGATAAAATGAAATCCAATATCTTGTTTCTCACTGTTAGAATTATTCATCATTAGGGCAGCTGTAAGTTCTGTGGGTCCCCTGAAAGGAATAAGGTGTCGTTCAACAGCTGCATTTCTCGGGATGCTGTCAATGTGAGATGCTTTACACGTAAAGGAGAGGACGAGGTGAAATATAAATTTTAGGGAGTTGAAGGCATCCTTAGTGTATTTCGGTTCTGATACAAACAGATCCTGAGGGTTCGGAGAAATGATTACAATCATTACCGGAGACTCGCTCGTCTTCCTGGATATAAAACCGCACATGTGTCTTAACTTTCATATTGTCGGTATTTTATACCTTTCTTGCACAACTTGTCAGACACTGCAACATCATGGAATCTTGGTTCAGAGGACATCTACAAGACCTTCTTCACGGCTGCTGCAACTAACCCATCTCTTTGGGAAGGACCTACTTCCACTGGGGAATCCCGCCTACCAGTGACTGCCCTCGTCTGCTGCCCGTCCCTTCCACTGACGCCTATATAAACGCCAGTCTTCTTGCCTTTGCTCCAGACTCTCCTCCACCACGATGCTGTGAACACTAACTCCAAGGCCGAGGGACTGATTACCTCATCTTTTGTATATAGTTCTACCGTCTTCATATTATGTCCTAGAATCTGTATTGATAAAGCCACTGCATGGCGAAACGTCTACAATAAAGATATCCAGATGTTGCAAATGTGTCTTAACTTTCACACAGGGATAGTTGGAACATCACTGGTCTTGCAGGTTGTGAACAAACACAACCTTTGTAGCTCTCGCTCTTAACTTTCTAGATAAGAATTAAAGCAACAAAACGAACACACAAATGCCTCTTGTTGAATGAGAAACTACACAACAATGACATGAATTTCACGCAGGAGATATATATTCTCTTGCTGTTCATAAGCCATTGTGAAAATAGTAGGAGACAAGTGTGGCACTCTACTGCCACTGCAGTGACAGTAGAGTGCCACATCTTGCTAGATCCGAAGCATGACAGGAGGCACTCGCCAGGTTTCTTACCTTTCCTGTAATTTATTATTTCGTTCATAACTCGAGAATGCCTCATCCAATCGGTTTCAAATTTTCAGTGTTGATATCTGCATGAGGTCAATGAGCAAACTTATTTAATGTGTTGCTAGCATCCTGGCTCTGATAAGTACCAAAACTCTCAGTGGTGTAACTTCAAGGTTTACAAAGGTGCCTAAGTCGCCGATAGCAAAGAGTTATACTGAAGTGTGAAGACGCACCTCTGGTCATTATGTGTTAAATAGTGTGGAATTTGTATTACTGGTAATTATATGTTAGCTTGCTTTCTCTGAATTTAATTTACATACGATCAATTTTGTTAATGTATTAACAAAGAAAGGAGAAAGGTTCATCAGATTAGATTCAAGGTTTCAGCAGTTGTGTGGTTTCTTGAACACAAGGTTCACTCTATTATTGTCTGGCATAAATTCCAGTTTGTCTCATCGCCAATTTTATTGAATAAATAGTGATTCCCATTTATGTTCAGTAACTACAGAATGCTCTTCTACATCCTACAAGGAGCATGATGCACTATAAGTGCAGACAATGTAGGTGAAATTTAAAATTTACTATAATTGTTATAAAAACTTGAAATAGTTGGAGTCAAATCTATTTCAGGAGACTGTCCCTTTGTGTTTTTCAAGGACGTTTATGAAGCAACTTGCCATGTAAACAGAGATGTTACAGCAGCCAGGGTTACTCTTGTTTACAAGTACTTCTGGTAGTTTGGGAGACACACAGATGATCAATCTAAATGCGAAGTACATGGTCAGTCCTATGGTCACTATCTTCAACACTATGTACTTAATTGTCCGCTTATTAAGCAATATAATAAGTATAATAAACTATTTGATATGTCAAGTATCTTCTTAATGAAAATAAGATACCAGACATAGGCAAATTTTCTGAAATTGATGCAACAGTAAACTGTGGATATAAAACTTTTCTGTGGCCTAGTTCCTATGCCTTTTGTGTATCCATATGTTCATTATAACAATCTTCTTGGTTCTTGATTTTCCCACGCACTCTGACCATTTAAATATATTAATTTTAAGAATATCTCTAGGGGAATTTCCTGCCATTATCGTCGAGGAGTTGCCTTGTTTAAACATTCACGTACATATGCACATGTATAATTACGTAAATGTATATATAAGCACGCATATACATACATAGACTCGACCCTTGCTACTAAATATATGGGTGAGTACATATACATATGCACATCAGGTACACATCCTTATTCATACAAATTAATATGCATAAAAAACGCAAGAATACATCCATACTTACGTACATACATATGCACACAAATCTGCACACTTGCATGCATTCAAAAAAGTCTAATCATGCATGCATACACAAACACACACACATACATTTCCAAATGCATACATAAACACAAGCATATATACGTACATGCATACATACACATATGCGTGAATACATATATACGTCAATGAATACATGATTAAATATTTTGCTGCATTAGAATTTAATCAGAACTCTACACTATTCCTTGAGGTAGAGGCGGCTGGGCTTGTGCAATACGAGGATACTATTCTCAGGTAGTGCAGGGGAGGAGATACACCTAGCTGTGTCAGACACTCGTACCCATCGTGTATACAGATTCCTTCTCTTACTCTCTGCATAAGATAAAACACTTTATTTTCCAAATAGATTCATTCGAGTTACTGTACCAGGTTGGCTCTTTCTTCTTGGGAAATATAATTATCTTATTTCATACCCGGAGTACAGTCACTCTCCATCACTACCACTGTGTACAGTCACTCTCCATCACTACCACTGTGTACAGTCACTCTCCATCACTACCACTGTGTACAGTCACTCTCCATCACTACCACTGTGTACAGTCACTCTCCATCACTACCACTGTGTACAGTCACTCTCCATCACTACCACTGTGTACAGTCACTCTCCATCACTACCACTGTGTACAGTCACTCTCCATCACTACCACTGTGTACAGTCACTCTCCATCACTACCACTGTGTACAGTCACTCTCCATCACTACCACTGTGTACAGTCACTCTCCATCACTACCACTGTGTACAGTCACTCTCCATCACTACCACTGTGTACAGTCACTCTCCATCACTACCACTGTGTACAGTCACTCTCCATCACTACCACTGTGTACAGTCACTCTCCATCACTACCACTGTGTACAGTCACTCTCCATCACTACCACTGTGTACAGTCACTCTCCATCACTACTACTGTGTACAGTCACTCTCCATCACTACCACTGTGTACAGTCACTCTCCATCACTACCACTGTGTACAGTCACTCTCCATCACTACCACTGTGTACAGTCACTCTCCATCACTACCACTGTGTACAGTCACTCTCCATCACTACCACTGTGTACAGTCACTCTCCATCACTACCACTGTGTACAGTCACTCTCCATCACTACCACTGTGTACAGTCACTCTCCATCACTACCACTGTGTACAGTCACTCTCCATCACTACCACTGTGTACAGTCACTCTCCATCACTACCACTGTGTACAGTCACTCTCCATCACTACCACTGTGTACAGTCACTCTCCATCACTACCACTGTGTACAGTCACTCTCCATCACTACCACTGTGTACAGTCACTCTCCATCACTACCACTGTGTACAGTCACTCTCCATCACTACCACTGTGTACAGTCACTCTCCATCACTACCACTGTGTACAGTCACTCTCCATCACTACCACTGTGTACAGTCACTCTCCGTCACTACCACTGTGTACAGTCACTCTCCATCACTACCACTGTGTACAGTCACTCTCCATCACTACCACTGTGTGTACAGCCATACCTCCATCACTACCACTGTGAACAGACACTCTCCATCACTGCCACTGTGTACAGTCACTCTCCATCACTACCACTGTGTACAGTCACTCTCCATCACTACCACTGTGTACAGTCACTCTCCATCACTACCACTGTGTACAGTCACTCTCCATCACTACCACTGTGTACAGTCACTCTCCATCACTACCACTGTGTACAGTCACTCTCCATCACTACCACTGTGTACAGTCACTCTCCATCACTACCACTGTGTACAGTCACTCTCCATCACTACCACTGTGTACAGTCACTCTCCATCACTACCACTGTGTACAGTCACTCTCCATCACTACCACTGTGTACAGTCACTCTCCATCACTACCACTGTGTACAGTCACTCTCCATCACTACCACTGTGTACAGTCACTCTCCATCACTACCACTGTGTACAGTCACTCTCCATCACTACCACTGTGTACAGTCACTCTCCATCACTACCACTGTGTACAGTCACTCTCCATCACTACCACTGTGTACAGTCACTCTCCATCACTACCACTGTGTACAGTCACTCTCCATCACTACCACTGTGTACAGTCACTCTCCATCACTACCACTGTGTACAGTCACTCTCCATCACTACCACTGTGTACAGTCACTCTCCATCACTACCACTGTGTACAGTCACTCTCCGTCACTACCACTGTGTACAGTCACTCTCCATCACTACCACTGTGTACAGTCACTCTCCATCACTACCACTGTGTGTACAGCCTTACCTCCATCACTACCACTGTGAACAGACACTCTCCATCACTGCCACTGTGTACAGTCACTCTCCATCACTACCACTGTGTACAGTCACTCTCCATCACTACCACTGTGTACAGTCACTCTCCATCACTACCACTGTGTACAGTCACTCTCCATCACTACCACTGTGTACAGTCACTCTCCATCACTACCACTGTGTACAGTCACTCTCCATCACTACCACTGTGTACAGTCACTCTCCATCACTACCACTGTGTACAGTCACTCTCCATCACTACCACTGTGTACAGTCACTCTCCATCACTACCACTGTGTACAGTCACTCTCCATCACTACCACTGTGTACAGTCACTCTCCATCACTACCACTGTGTACAGTCACTCTCCATCACTAACACTGTGTGTACAGTCACTCTCCATCACTACCACTGTGTACAGTCACTCTGCATCACTGCTACTCCGTGTAGTCACTCTCCATCACTACCACTGTGTAAAGTCACTCTCTATCACTACCACTGTTTACAGTCACTCTCCATCACTACCACTGTTTACAGTCACTCTCCATCACTACCACTGTGTACAGTCACTCTCCATCACTACCACTGTGTACAGTCACTCTCCATCACTACCACTGTGTACAGTCACTCTCCATCACTAACACTGTGTGTACAGTCACTCTCCATCACTACCACTGTGTACAGTCACTCTCCATCACTACCACTGTGTACAGTCAGTCTCCATCACTACCACTGTGTACAGTCACTCTCCATCACTACCACTGTGTACAGTCACTCTCCATCACTACCACTCTGTGTACGGTCACTCTCCATCACTACCACTGTTTACAGTCACTCTCCATCACTACCACTGTGTACAGTCACTCTCCATCACTACCACTGTGTACAGTCACTCTCCATCACTACCACTGTGTACAGTCACTCTCCATCACTACCACTCTGTGTACAGTCACTCTCCGTCACTACCACTGTGTACAGTCACTCTCCATCACTACCACTGTGTACAGTCACTCTCCATCACTACCACTGTGTACAGTCACTCTCCATCACTACCACTGTGTACAGTCACTCTCCATCACTACCACTGTGTACAGTCACTCTCCATCACTACCACTGTGTACAGTCACTCTCCATCACTACCACTGTGTATAGTCACTCTCCATCACTACCACTCTGTGTACAGTCACTCTCCATCACTACCACTGTGTACAGTCACTCTCCATCACTACCACTGTGTATAGTCACTCTCCATCACTACCACTCTGTGTACAGTCACTCTCCATCACTACCACTGTGTACAGTCACTCTCCATCACTACCACTGTGTACAGTCACTCTCCGTCACTACCACTGTGTACAGTCACTCTCCATCACTACCACTCTGTGTACAGTCACTCTCCGTCACTACCACTGTGTACAGTCACTTTCCATCACTACCACTGTGTACAGTCACTCTCCATCACTACCACTGTGTACAGTCACTCTCCATCACTACCACTGTGTACAGTCACTCTCCATCACTACCACAGTGTGTACAGTCACTCTCCGTCACTACCACTGTGTACAGTCACTCTCCGTCACTACCACAGTGTGTACAGTCACTCTCCGTCACTACCACTGTGTACAGTCACTCTCCGTCACTACCACAGTGTGTACAGTCACTCTCCATCACTACCACTGTGTACAGTCACTCTCCATCACTACCACTGTGTACAGTCACTCTCCATCACTACCACTGTGTACAGTCACTCTCCATCACTACCACTGTGTACAGTCACTTTCCATCACTACCACTGTGTACAGTCACTCTCCATCAATACCACTGTGTACAGTCACTCTCCATCACTACCACTGTGTACAGTCACTCTCCATCACTACCACAGTGTGTACAGTCACTCTCCGTCACTACCACTGTGTACAGTCACTCTCCGTCACTACCACAGTGTGTACAGTCACTCTCCGTCACTACCACTGTGTACAGTCACTCTCCGTCACTACCACAGTGTGTACAGTCACTCTCCATCACTACCACTGTGTACAGTCACTCTCCATCACTACCACTGTGTACAGTCACTCTCCATCACTACCACTGTGTACAGTCACTCTCCATCACTACCACTGTGTACAGTCACTCTCCATCACTACCACTGTGTACAGTCACTTTCCATCACTACCACTGTGTACAGTCACTCTCCATCACTACCACTGTGTACAGTCACTCTCCATCACTACCACTGTGTACAGTCACTCTCCGTCACTACCACTGTGTACAGTCACTCTCCGTCACTACCACTGTGTACAGTCACTCTCCATCACTACCACTGTGTACAGTCACTCTCCATCACTACCACTGTGTACAGTCACTTTCCATCACTACCACTGTGTACAGTCACTCTCCATCACTACCACTGTGTACAGTCACTCTCCATCACTACCACTGTGTACAGTCACTCTCCGTCACTACCACTGTGTACAGTCACTCTCCGTCACTACCACTGTGTACAGTCGCTCTCCATCACTACCACTGTGTACAGTCACTCTCCATCACTACTACTGTGTACAGTCACTTTCCATCACTACCACTGTGTACAGTCACTCTCCATCACTACCACTGTGTACAGTCACTCTCCATCACTACCACTGTGTACAGTCACTCTCCATCACTACCACTGTGTATAGTCACTCTCCATCACTACCACTGTGTACAGTCACTCTCCATCATACCCTCTTCCTCATTTACTTTCCCTTACTCTAAGTGTAGTTATCTTCCCTCACTATCTCTGTGTATATAGATACTCTCCCTCACTCTTCACATATTCTATCTAGACAGTTATTATGATGCAACATAATTGTTGCTTCCCCCTCTCTCTCTCTCTCTCTCTCTCTCTCTCTCTCTCTCTCTCTCTCTCTCGTCCTTCGACCTCTGCAATAAACTTCGCTCCCATGTATATATTATTTTTCATGGATGCACATCACTCGTTTTACAAATGTAATATTACGTATGTCATACTCTGACTATTTTCGTTATATTTATGGGGAAGCGCTATGCCCATAGGGGTCATATAGCGCCTGAAAGAAAGATGCAATCAGGTTTTGCAATAGACAGTGTGATTCTGATATGTACATGTAAATTAATATAAACTTAAGATATGTTTATATAGGGTAATATACATGAATGACTTGTACAGGGCATGACAGGTAATGTAAATAAATGACGTATATGTGATGGTCAATATACAGGAATGGCGTGTACAAGACGGCTAATGAAATGGGAGTTTCATAACGTAATACCTAACAGATTTTTTTTATATTATACTTGAGATTAAAACTCATGATCGTAGATTCAAGTAGCGTAGCTTAACAGGACAGAGAACAGATAAGAATTACAAACCTGAATGTAGCCGATAACTGGTCTTACGAAGGTTCCGACTAGGGATCGCTTCCAGCTTTATACGAAGTCGTAGCTTTCAAGATTCTAATATAAAGTACAGATGTGATTTTCCCCTCACAACCGTCGATAAAATCATAATACTATCAACTTACTGTAACACTGTGATAGAGCTTCACTTGGAAGCCATCACTAGTCCTTATTTTCAGCCAGGTTTCACATTTCGTAATCCTGTTCTCTGTAAAGTGAAGTCGTGTTATTTCGAGGAAGTGAGTTCGAACACCTAATAATTTCCTGTGACAGTTACTGTGCATGAATTACTCGTGCATGACAGTTCACTTTCATGAATGTTGTTCACATGACAGTAAAATTAATGTAAATAACACGTTCTAGACCAAAACACTATCTTCAAGCTTGTGCACGTTATTTACTGTGTTCTACAATGTATCTGGAAATTAATATCTCTTCGCCAAATAATATTCTCAATGCATTTTTTGACTGATAAGGAGACTTGCAGTCGCGTATATGGAACCTGACATCAATAAATTCTTCACATAACTTCATTTGTCTCTCGTTACCAACGTGTCAGTATCTCCTATTATTACTTAACATGCATCCACTGACTTTAATATATAATGTTCATTGTCTATTTAAAACTCGTGAATATAATTAAGAAAATACTGACAATTTTTTTTAGATTCATTCCTATAAATAGACAAACATCAAAAACTATATTTGTAGATAAAGCATTATAATATCCAGTAAATATGTGAACTCCTAATATTACTAGATTAAAATAAATATGAATATTATAAATGACTTAATTTACATCGTTATAAACACTGAAAGAATCACTCACTCCACCATCACCAGTGGAAAGAAGCTCTTCTTCATGCCTCAGGAAAAAGAGCTCTCACTGACAGGTGAAGGGAGTCACAAAGCTTAAAGAAAGAGAGCTCTCACTGACAGGTGAAGGGAGTCACAAAACTTAAAGAAAGAGAGCTCTCACTGACAGGGGAAGGGAGTCACAATGCTTAAAGAAAGAGAGCTCTCACTGACAGGTGAAGGGAGTTACAATGCTTAAAGAAAGAGAGCCCTCACTGACAGGTGAAGGGAGTCACAATTTAAAGAAAGAGAGCTCTCACTGACAGGTGAAGGGAGTCACAATGCTTAAAGAAAGAGAGCTCTCACTGACAGGTGAAGGGAGTCACAATGCTTAGAGAAAGAGAGCTCTCACTGACAGGTGAAGGGAGTCACGATGCTTAAAGAAAGAGAGCTCTCACTGACAGGTGAAGGGAGTCACAATGCTTAAAGAAAGAGAGCTCTCACTGACAGGTGAAGGGAGTCACAATGCTTAAAGAAAGAGAGCTCTCACTGACAGGTGAAGGGAGTTACAATGCTTAAAGAAAGAGAGCCCTCACTGACAGGTGAAGGGAGTCACAATTTAAAGAAAGAGAGCTCTCACTGACAGGTGAAGGGAGTCACAATGCTTAAAGAAAGAGAGCTCTCACTGACAGGTGAAGGGAGTCACAATGCTTAGAGAAAGAGGGCTCTCACTGACAGGTGAAGGGAGTCACGATGCTTAAAGAAAGAGAGCTCTCACTGACAGGTGAAGGGAGTCACAATGCTTAAAGAAAGAGAGCTCTCACTGACAGGTGAAGGGAGTCACAATGCTTAAAGAAAGAGAGCTCTCACTGACAGGTGAAGAGAGTCACAATGCTTAAAGAGAGCTCTCACTGACAGGTGAAGGGAGTCACAATGCTTAAAGAAAGAGAGCTCTCACTGACAGGTGAAGGGAGTCACAATGCTTAAAGAAAGAGAGCTCTCAATGACATGTGAAGGGAGTCACAATGCTTGAAGAAAGAGAGCTCTCACTGACAGGTGAAGGGAGTCACAATGCTTAAAGAAAGAGAGCTCTCACTGACAGGTGAAGGGAGTCACAATGCTTAAAGAAAGAGAGCTCTCACTGACAGGTGAAGGGAGTCACAATGCTTAAAGAAAGAGAGCTCTCACAGACAGGTGAAGGGAGTCACAATGCTTAAAGAAAGAGAGCTCTCACTGACAGGCGAAGGAGTCACAATGCTTAAAGAAAGAGAGCTCTCACTGACAGGTGAAGGGAGTCACAATGCTTAAAGAAAGAGAGCTCTCACTGACAGGTGAAGGGAGTCACAATGTTTAAAGAAAGAGAGCTCTCACTGACAGGTGAAGGGAGTCACAATGTTTAAAGAAAGAGAGCTCTCACTGAGAGGTAAAGGGAGTCACAATGCTTAAAGAAAGAGACCTCTCACAGACAGGTGAAGGGAGTCACAATGCTTAAAGAAAGAGACCTCTCACAGACAGGTGAAGGGAGTCACAATGCTTAAAGAAAGAGAGCCCTCACTGACAGGGGAAGGGAGTCACAATGCTTAAAGAAAGAGAGCTCTCACTGACAGGCGAAGGAGTCACAATGCTTAAAGAAAGAGAGCTCTCACTGACAGGGGAAGGGAGTCACAATGCTTAAAGAAAGAGAGCTCTCACTGACAGGGGAAGGGAGTCACAATGCTTAAAGAAAGAGAGCTCTCACTGACAGGGGAAGGGAGTCACAATGCTTAAAGAAAGAGAGCTCTCACTGACAGGGGAAGGGAGTCACAATGCTTAAAGAAAGAGAGCTCTCACTGACAGGCGAAGGAGTCACAATGCTTAAAGAAAGAGAGCTCTCACTGACAGGGGAAGGGAGTCACAATGCTTAAAGAAAGAGAGCTCTCACTGACAGCAGCCGCTGGAGACGTGTGCATGACGGCCACTGGGAAAGCATGCATAACAACCACTGGGGACGTGTGCATGATAGCCGCTGGGGACGTGTGCATGACAGCCACTGGAGACGTGTGCATGACAGCCACTGGAGACGTGTGCATGACAGCCACTAGAGACGTGTGCATGACAGCCACTAGAGACGTGTGCATGACAACCACTGGTGACGTACGCATAACAACCACTGGAGACGTGCGAATGACCAATACTGGAGACGTGCGCATGACAACCTTGGTAACGTTTAAATAGTTACAAAAGTTGATCAATGATTCGTCAGTTTGTAATTAAACAGCGACTGTTTTTTAAATATAATAATTACAACAATAATACATTATATTTCTGAAAAATTCACGATGAATTCCAATTAAAACAAATATTTTGAGAAAATCTTCAGTGATATTTTGTGAAGCTAAGAGGCGCATCACAGCGATCTGACTGCCTTGTGCTGACACTATGTTTTGTCTTTACCAGTTAAGAACCTCAGCGTTAATGTGCTCCCACGTACACCTACAAGAACACACACACACAGAGGCGAGGCCAGGAGCTGAGTCTCGATCCCTGCAATCACAATTAGGTGAGTACAGAAGCCAAATCTGACCCAAAGCTGTTGTACAGCCACATCAGGAGGATCACAACAGTTAAGAACCAGGTAATCAGGCTGAGGTAGGAAGGAGGGAGGTCACAAAAAATGACCGAGAAGTATGTGAGAAAATCAACATGAGATTCAAAGAAGTGTTCACAGAAGAGACAGAGGGACTCCAGAAAGACGGAGAGGCGGGGTACACCATCAAGTGTTGGACACTTCTTACCTCAAAGGCGATGGGACGAGATAATATCTCTTCATGGGTCCTGAGAGAGGGAGCAGAGGCGCTTTGTGTACCACTAACAACTATCTTCAACACATCTGTCGAAACGGCGATTACCTGAAGTATGGAACACAGCAAATATAGACTCAATTTTTAGAAAAAGGAGATAGACATAAAGCATTAAATTACAGACCAGTGTCACTGACATGTATAGTATGCAAGGTCATGGACAAGATTATCAGGAGAAGTGTTGTGGAATACCTAGAAAGGAATGAGCTTATCAACGATAGTCAGCACGGTTTAAGGGATGGGAAATCCTGTATCACAAACCTAGTGGAGTTCTATGACAGTGACGGCAGTAAGACAAGGGAGAGAAGGGTGGGTAGACTGCGTTTTCTTGGACTGTAAGAAGGCGTTAGACACAGTTCCACACAAGAGATTAGTGTAAAAGCTGGAGGACTAGGCAGGGATAACAGGGAAGGCACTACAGTGGATCAAGGAATACCTCACAGGAAGAAAACAGCGAGTCTTGGTACGTGGTGAGGTGTCAGAGTGGGCGCCTAGGACTAGTACTGTTTCCTGTATTTGTGAACGACATGACGGAAGGAATAAACTCCGAAGTGTACCTGTTTGCAGATGATGTGAAGTTTATGAGAAGAATTCAGTCGAACGAGGACCAGGCAGAACTACACAGGGATCTGGACAGGCTGCCGGACTGGTCCCGCAACTGGCTCCTGGAGTTCAACCCCATCAAGTGCAAAGTCATGAAGAATGGGGAAGGGCACAGACGACCACATACGGAGTACAGGCTAGGGGGCCACATCTCCTGAGGCGCACATCAACCAAATAACTGTGGCAGCATACGGGCGATTGGCAATCCTAACAACAGCATTCCAACATCTTAATAAGTAGTTATTGAGGACGCTGTACATTGTGTACACGAGGTCTATACTGGAGTATGCAGCACCAGTTTGGAACTCTCATCTAGCCAAGCATGTAAGTAAACTAGAGAAGTGCAAAGGTTTGCAACAAGACTAGTGCCGGTGCCAAGGGGTATGTCCTACGAGGAAAGGTTAAGGGAAATCAACCTGACGACATTGGAAGACAGGAGAGATAGGAGGGATATGATAACGACATATAAAATACTGAGAGGACTCGACAAGGTAGACAGAGACGGGATATTCCAGAGATGGGACACAGCTACAAGGGGTCACAGTTGGAAGTTGAAGACTCAGATGAACCACAGGGATGACAGGAAGTATTTCTTCAGTCACAGAGTAGTCAGGAAGTGGAACAGTCTGGGAAGTGATGCAGTGGAGGCAGGATCTATACATAGCTTTAACGAGAGATATGATAAAGCTCATGGAGCGGGTAGAGTGACTGAGTAGCGACCAGTGAAAAGGCGGGGCCAGGAGCTGAGACTCGACCTCTGCAACTACAACTAGGTGAGTACAACTGAGTATATACACACACACATACACTGATGTTTACACATATATTCGCGAACTTCAAAACAAACATGAACACACATATTCTAGAACCTTATGTATTCAAAACCATTCTCATAAAACACACAAATTTACACATATATATACAAAAAAATTACATACATGCAGAACGCACTAAAATTTTTTTTTTATATGCGTATGCAAAGAATGAACTCAAAAGAAACACTATATACAAAACTCAAGTGGGTCACCAAATAGAACGAAAGGAACACGTAAATTACTTGGGAATAATTATGTCAGCTGACTTTTCTTTTAAAGACCATAACAAGACAAAGATCACGACAGCCAGGAGGATGACGGGGTGGATATTGAGAACTTTCAAAATAAGGGAAATAATGCCAATGGTGACGCTCTTCAAATCGCTAGTGCTCCCTCAATTAGAATATTGCTAAATGTTGACGGTCCCGTTCAAAGCAGGAGGAATATCAGAGCTGGAACAAATACAGATCGTTTACGGCTCATATTGAGCCAGTATAGCACCTAAATTACTCGGAACATCTTCAAGTCTTGAACATGTATTCAGTGGAGAGGAGGAGAGAGAGATACATGATAATACATACCAGGAGAGTGCTCGAGAGCCTAGTCCCAAATCTGCGCACTGCCAAAACAACATACTGGGATGAGAGATATGGGAGGAGCAGGGGTGCGGTGAGGACAATAAGGGAACACTGTATCAACATTCGGGGTCCCAGACTCTTCAACATCTTACCAGAAGATATCAGAAACACTGCTGGAACATATGTAGAAGTCTTCAAGAGCAAACTAGATAAGTACCTTCACCATGTGCCAGATCAACCAGGCTGTGATGGATAGACGGAGCAGCGGGCCTCCACCAGTAACAGCCTGGTTATCCAGGCAAACACCAGACGAGTTTGGCCAATGGCCGGGCTCCGAGAGTAGTGAAACTCTCAGGTGCAAGAAAGCTATTAACAGAAAAAAAATCAGGGACATATACAGTCTCTCAGGATTCCATACTCGACATATTTCAGAGCAATGGCCGAGTATACATTACCAGCATGGAGCCCAACTCTCCTTGCTGGTAAGTTCTAGCATCCGATAGAATTTCATCATCGCTATGGAAGTCGTGTCTCCCAACTACGATATAAGTGTGGGAACCACAATTGTGGGAAATACGAGTGTGGGAGCTACTATTAGGGGAACAACCAGTGTGGGAGTTACCAGTGTGGGAGCTACCAGTGTGGGAGCCACCAATGTGAGACCTACCAGTGTGGGAGCCACCAGTGTGGGAACCATCAGTGAGTGAACTACCAGTGTGGGAACCAGAGGGAGCTATCAGTGTGGGAGCAACCAGAGTGGGAACCACCGGTGTGGGAGTAACCAGAGTGGGAACCACCAGTGTGGGAGCTACAAGTGTGGGAACCACCAGTGTGGGAGCAACCAGAGTGGGAACCACCAGTGTGGGA
The DNA here is from genome assembly GCF_038502225.1 of Cherax quadricarinatus. Classification (NCBI taxonomy): domain Eukaryota; kingdom Metazoa; phylum Arthropoda; class Malacostraca; order Decapoda; family Parastacidae; genus Cherax; species Cherax quadricarinatus. The sequence goes on from NC_091375.1 coordinate 19,074,572, forward strand.
GCTACTAGTGTAGGAGCTACCAGCGTGGGAGCCACCAGTGTAAGAACCAACATTGTGGGAGCTACAAAAGTGGTAACCACCAGTGTGGGAGCCACCAGAGTGGGAACCACCAGTGTGGGAGCAACCAGAATGGAAACCACCAGTGTAGGAGCTACCAGTGTAGGAGCTACCAGTGTGGGACCCACCAGTGTGGGAGCTACCAATTTGGGAACCACCAGCGTGGAAACCACCAGAATGGAGACAACCAGTTTGGGAACCACCTGTGTTGGAGCTACCAGTGTGGGAACCACCATTGTGGGAACCACCAGTGTGGGAGCTACATGCCTTGTAACTTCCAGTGTGGGAACTACCAGTGTGGGAGCCACCAGTGTGGGAGCTACAATCGTAGTAACCTCCAGTGTGGGAGCTATCAGTAATGGAGTTACAAGTGTGGGAACCACCAGTGTAGAAACTACCAGTGTGAGAACCACTAGTGTGGGAACAAAGCATTTGGAAACCACCAGTGTCGGTGCTACCAGTGTGGGAGCTGCCAATGTTGGAACCACCAGTGTGGGAACCACCAATGTGGGAACCACTAGTGTTGGAACCAACAGTGTGGGAACTACCACTGTGGGAAAAACCGGTGTTGGAGCTACAAGTGTGGTAACCACTAGTGTGGGAACCTCCAGTGTGGGAGCTACAAGTGTGGTAACCATCTGTGTGGGAACTACCAGTGTGGAAGGTACAAGTGTGGCACCCACCAGTGTGGAAACTACCAGTGTGGGACTCGCCAGTGTGGGAACTACCTGGGTGGGAGCCAAAGCAAACCACGGGCGGGGATAGAACCCGCGGTCAGAGTCATAGAACTCCAGACCGACGCGCTAGTCACTGGGCCAGCTGGCTACAAGATTCATCTAACTAGGTATATTGTATAAATACATCTAGTTGGACGAATCTTATTGTAGCCAGCTGGCCCAGTGTCTAGCGCGTCGTTCTGGAGTTCTATGACTCTCCGATCGTGAGTTCTATCCCCGCCCATGGTATGGCTTGCTTGCAATCGTGTCATTATGATTTCTTGAGTCATGTAGTGTGGGAATCACCAATGTGGGAGCTACCACTGTGGGAACTACCAGTTTGGGAACCACCATTATGGGAGCTACCATTGTGGGATCTACCAGTGTGTGAACCACCAGTGTGGGAACTACAGGTGTGGGAACCACCAGTGTGGGAGCTACAAGTGTAGTAAACACCAGTGTGGGAGCCACCAGTGTGGGAAACACCTGTGTGGGAGCTACTGTTGTTGGAACTAACAGTGTGGGAGCAAACTATATGGAAACCACTATTTTAAGGAACCACCAGTGTGAACGCCGCTGCTGTTGAAGCCGCTACTGTGAAAGCCTCTTTTGTGGAAGCCAGCAGTGTGAAAGTCACTACTGTGGAAGCCAGCAGTGTGAAAACCACTACTGTGGAAGCCAGCAGTGTGAAAGCCACTACTGTGGAAGCCAGCAGTATGAAAGCAACTACTGTGGAAGCCAGCAGTGTGAAAGTCACTACTGTGGAATCCAGCAGTGTAAAAGCAACTACTGTGGAAGCCAGCAGTGTGAAAGTCACTACTGTAGAATCTAGCAGTGTAAAAGCCACTACTGTGGAAGCCAGCAGTGTGAAAGCCACTACTGTGGAAGCCAGCAGTGTGAAAGCCACTACTGTGGAAGCCAGCAGTGTGAAAGCCACTACTGTGGAAGCCAGCAGTGTGAAAGCCACTACTGTGGAAGCCAGCAGTGTGAGAGAGTCAGTGTTTGCTTCACTGTAACCACTCCCAGAAATTTATGCTAAGACGGCAACAAATATCTCTTTTTTTACTGAACAGGAACTGGGAAGGAATGATATACGTGAATCTAATGGATAACTTTTTGTCCAAGCAGAAAGGCCAATTTAATTGTGAGTTTGATTATAAAAGCACTAAATTTTGCACAGTCAGCGTATAGCCCAGGAAAAATGTTTTGATAGTGTTAATTGGCAGATTTGTTGATAATATCAGTCACTGCAGTTGTCTTCATTTTAATTTAGCATTTCCTACTTGTTATCTGGAGAGAGTTTATCTGGAGAGAGTTCCGGGGGTCAACGCCCCCGCGGCCCGGTCTGTGACCAGGCCTCCTTAGGTCAGTGTCCCAGGATGCGACCCACACCAGTCGACTAACACCCAGGTACCCATTTTACTGATGGGGAACATAGACAACAGGTGGAAAGAAACACGTCCAATGTTTCTACTCTGGCTGGGAATCGAACCCAGGCCCTCATCGTGTGAAGCGAGAGCTTTAACCACCAGGCCACCAGAGCCCTTATAGACGAAAGAAAATTTGGTGGCACACATAAGATGCCGAATAACGGAAGTTGAAATATGAGGATCTCAAACAGTTTATTTTTAGGTGTTAGAACGGTTATACTGCAATGAACCCCAGCTCAGGGCAGTGCACTTAACAGCAGTCTTAACATATCTGCACTTTAATCTACATGATTTGTTTCAAGTTTTGCAGTGTACACTAGTTGTTTTTGACAGGCTTGGGTGTTTCTGGTAGTATGACTCAACCAGTGTTTTCAACCACGCATTCGTCTTTAACCACACAATCTTGAGATGATGGACGTTCATGGACTGCGATCAACATCTGGCAGCATCAATAGCTAACTTGGCGTGCAGCGCCCTTTGAGATTTGGATCAATGCTGATTAATTCAGGGATATCCATCAAGAGTCCTCCTTAGTTGGGTGTACAGATGCTCGGGGGCCAAGTTGACTTATGCATGATTGCTTGTGCTATCGCACAGCAAATATAACATATCGCTTTAAACGCTCTAGCCAAAGCTCTATTAAGTCTCGAGATGAAAGTAACGGACAGAATGGTTTTATACATAATCAAAGGCTTCCCATTAGACTCATGCAATCTTCTTGCCACTGACACCAAAAGGCGACACAATATCGCATCCAGTAAATCCATGGAACATAGGCACTCAACATACAGTGAACCACTGAAGCCTTATCTCATCTGAAGTGTAACTCTTCTGACAAAATTTGCTGCCTTGGCCAGGTTTACTGCCTGTCAGTATTGCACTTGCATGTTTATCGAAGCACAGAGCCTACATATTTAAAGCCAATAAGAGTCACATCACAACCTTGCTTTGCGGTTAAGAGCAAACGCCAATGTTCCAGCATGTTCTTGTCTTGTTCTCTACAGACTGGCAAGATCGGATAGTTAAAAAACGAGCAACAAGACTATACATGCGCTCTTCCTCAATGTAAGATACTAGTCCAGCTATTGCAGAGTCAAGACGCTGCATAATCTGTGTATTAGATTATTACACAGAGATACAAGACACTGGACATGATACAAAGCCACTTGTTCTATAAAATCAGCATTATAGCTTGGCAAGAAGTGGCGTAGTTTGTAATTTAATATTGCGTTACTTAACGCGGACGTAAAGTTCAAATGTCAATAAATTACGCAGGTGTGTTCGGCTGTAGTGTTCTCAGGTGTGTTCGGCTGCAGTGTTCTTAGGTGTGCTCGGCTGCATTGTTCTCAGGCGTGTTGGGCTGCAGTGTTCTCAGGTGTGTTGGGCTGCAGTGTTCTCATGTGTGTTGGGCTGCAGTGTTCTCATGTGTGTTGGGCTGCAGTGTTCTCAGGTGTGTTGGGCTGCAATGTTCTCAGGTGTGTTGGGCTGCAGTGTTCTCATGTGTGTTGGGCTGCAGTGTTCTCATGTGTGTTGGGCTGCAGTGTTCTCAGGTGTGTTGGGCTGCAGTGTTCTCAGGTGTGTTGAGCTGCAGTGTTCTCATGTGTGTTGGGCTGCAGTGTTCTCAGGTGTGTTGGGCTGCAGTGTTCTCAGGTGTGCTCGGCTGCAGTGTTATCATGTGTGTTGGGCTGCAGTGTTCTCAGGTGTGTTGGGCTGCAGTGTTCTCAGGTGTGTTGGGCTGCAGTGTTCTTAGGTGTGTTGGGCTGCAGTGTTCTCAGGTGTGTTGGGCTGCAGTGTTCTCATGTGTGTTGGGCTGCAGTGTTCTCATGTGTGTTGGGCTGCAGTGTTCTCAGGTGTGTTGGGCTGCAGTGTTCTCAGGTGTGTTGGGCTGCAGTGTTCTCATGTGTGTTGGGCTGCAGTGTTCTCATGTGTGTTGGGCTGCAGTGTTCTCAGGTGTGTTGGGCTGCAGTGTTCCCAGGTGTGTTGGGCTGCAGTGTTCTCAGGTGAGTTGGGCTGCAGTGTTCTCAGGTATGTTGGGCTGCAGTGTTCTCAGGTATGTTGGGCTGCAGTGTTCTCAGGTATGTTGGGCTGCAGTGTTCTCAGGTATGTTGGGCTGCAGTGTTCTCAGGTATGTTGGGCTGCAGTGTTCTCAGGTATGTTCGGCTGCAGTGTTCTCAGGTGTGTTGGGCTGCAGTGTTCTCAGGTGTATTGGGCTGCAGTGTTCTCAGGTATGTTGGGCTGCAGTGTTCTCAGGTGTGTTGGGCTGCAGTGTTCTCAGGTGTGTTGGGCTGCAGTGTTCTCAGGTGTGTTGGGCTGCAGTGTTCTCAGGTATGTTGGGCTGCAGTGTTCTCAGGTGTGTTGGGCTGCAGTGTTCTCACGTGTGTTGGGCTGCTGTGTTCTCAGGTGTGTTGGGCTGCAGTGTTCTCAGGTATGTTGGGCTGCAGTGTTCTCAGGTGTGTTGGGCTGCAGTGTTCTCAGGTGTGTTGGGCTGCAGTGTTCTCAGGTATGTTGAGCTGCAGTGCTCTCATGTGTGTTGGGCTGCAGTGTTCTCAGGTATGTTGGGCTGCAGTGTTCTCAGGTATGTTGGGCTGCAGTGTTCTCAGGTATGTTGGGCTGCAGTGTTCTCACGTGTGTTGGGCTGCAGTGTTCTCAGGTATGTTGGGCTGCAGTGTTCTCAGGTGTGTTGGGCTGCAGTGTTCTCAGGTGTGTTGGTCTGCAGTGCTCTCATGTGTGTTGGGCTGCAGTGTTCTCAGGTATGTTGGGCTGCAGTGTTCTCAGGTATGTTGGGCTGCAGTGTCCTCAGGTATGTTGGGCTGCAGTGTTCTCAGGTATGTTGGGCTGCAGTGTTCTCAGGTGTGTTGGGCTGCAGTGTTCTCAGGTATGTTGGGCTGCAGTGTTCTCAGGTATGTTGGGCTGCAGTGTTCTCAGGTATGTTGGGCTGCAGTGTTCTCAGGTATGTTGGGCTGCAGTGTTCTCAGGTATGTTGGGCTGCAGTGTTCTCACAGAACAAACATATCTCTGCTCATGTTGTTATTACTTATTCTGATGGATGAATTAAATAGTTTCTGAGATATCTTCAGTATTTTTTTTTCCTTTTATAAGTTCGCTTTAGTAATATTTTAATGTAGTGAAACACTGGTGGAGACTTGCAACTTGGTGTTGTGATTCTGCGTTATACTGCACTCAAGACATCGTAATAACGCGATTGTAAACAAACCACAGTACGGGTGGGGATTGAACTCGCAGTGAGTCGTAAAGCTCCAGACCGACCAGACCAGAGTATTACTACTCACGCACAGCGAGTTCAATCCCCGCCCGTACCGTGGCTTCGTTATACTACATTTGTGTTTATTTTTCCATTGTGTCTGTATGTTACACCTTTTATCTCCACCATGCTCCTCATTCTGTTGTGATCGATTTAGTGTCTTAGCTTGGCAGTCAATCTTTTTTAAAACCTCTACAGTAGCATTCTCAATCATGGTTTTGCAGATTAATCGAGTATAACTACTCTCCACCTCTGTGAGGGTGGAGAGTAGTTGTGTGCCCAGCTCTGTGAGGGTGGAGAGCAGTTGTGTGCCCAGCTCTGTGAGGGTGGAGAGTAGTTGTGTGCCCAGCTCTGTGAGGGTGGAGAGTAGTTGTGTGCCCAGCTCTGTGAGGGTGGAGAGTAGTTGTGTGCCCAGCTCTGTGAGGGTGGAGAGTAGTTGTGTGCCCAGCTCTGTGAGGGTGGAGAGTAGTTGTGTGCCCAGCTCTGTGAGGGTGGAGAGTAGTTGTGTGTCCAGCTCTGTGAGGGTGGAGAGTAGTTGTGTGTCCAGCTCTGTGAGGGTGGAGAGTAGTTGTGTGTCCAGCTCTGTGAGGGTGGAGAGTAGTTGTGTGTCCACCTCTGTGAGGGTGGAGAGTAGTTGTGTGTCCAGCTCTGTGAGGGTGGAGAGCAGGTGTGTGCCCAGCTCTGTGAGGGTGGAGAGTAGTTTTGTGCTCTGCTCTGTGAGGGTGGACAGCAGTTGTGTGCCCAGCTCTGTGAGGGTGGAGAGTAGTTGTGTGCCCAGCTCTGTGAGGGTGGAGAGTAGTTGTGTGCCCAGCTCTGTAAGGGTGGAGAGTAGTTGTGTGCCCAGCTCTGTGAGGGTGGAGAGTAGTTGTGTGCCCAGCTCTGTGAGGGTGGAGAGTAGTTGTGTGCCCAGCTCTGTGAGGGTGGAGAGCAGTTGTGTGCCCAGCTCTGTGAGGGTGGAGAGTAGTTGTGTGCCCAGCTCTGTGAGGGTGGAGAGCAGTTATGTGCCCAGCACTGTGAGGGTGGAGAGCAGTAGTGTGCCCAGCTCTGTGAGGGTGGAGAGTAGCTTTGTGCCCAGCTCTGTGAGGGTGGAGAGTAGTTTTGTGCCCAGCTCTGTGAGGGTGGAGAGCAGTTGTATGCCCAGCTCTGTGAGGGTGGAGAGCAGTTGTGTGCCCACCTCTATGAGGGTGGATAGTAGTTGTATGCCCAGCTCTGTGAGGGTGGAGAGTAGTTGTGTGCCCACCTCTATGAGGGTGGAGAGTAGTTGTATGCCCACCTCTGAGAGTGAAAACTAGATTTAAAACCTACTCTGTGAGGTGGAGAGTAATTTTAAAGACACCTTTGCGGTGTGGCATGCAGTTCTACGACAACCTTTGAGAGGGTGGACATCAGTTTTAAAGTTCATCTCAGTAAAACTGGCGCTGTCATCCAACCTAAAGGTGAAGAATATATCCAATTAAAATTTCAGATTAATTATAGCAATCATGTCTCTTTATTATTTCGGTTATTACTTGTTCTTTTTACATTATTTGTAAACGTTAGTTGCATAACGACATAACGTCCCCATGCTACCCATCCTCACGTTACTAGAAACGACGTCAGTTCCCCATGCTACCCATCCTCGCGTTACTAGAAACGACGTAAGTTCCCCATGCTACCCATCCTCACGTTACTAGAAACGACGTAAGTTCCCCATGCTACCCATCCTCACGTTACTAGCAACGACGTAAGTTCCCCATGCTACCCATCCTCACGTTACTAGAAAAGACGTAAGTCCCCCATGCTACCCATCCTCACGTTACTAGCAACGACGTAAGTTCCCCATGCTACCCATCCTCACAGTACTAGCAACGACATAACTTTCCCATGCTACCTATTCTCACGTTATTAGAAACAACATAACTTCCCCATGCTACCCATCCTCACGTTACTAGAAACACAACTTCCCCATGCTACCCATCATGTTACTAGAAACAACATAACTTTCTCATGCTACCCATCATGTTACTAGAAACAACATAACTTCCTCATGCTACCCATCATGTTACTAGAAACAACATAACTTCCCCATTCTACCCATCAAGTTACTAGAAACAACATAACTTCCCCATGCTACCCATCATGTTAATAGAAACAACATAACTTCCTCATGCTACCCATCATGTTACTAGAAACAACATAACTTCCTCATGCTACCCATCATGTTACTAGAAACAACATAACTTACCCATGCTACCCATCATGTTACTAGAAACAACATAACATCCACATTCTTCGCATCCTAGAAACGACATAATTTCCCAATGCTACCCATACTAGAAACGACATAACTTCCCCATGCTACCCATCATGTTACTAGAAACAACATAACATCCACATTCTTCGCATCCTAGAAACGACATAACTTCCCCATGCTACCCATCCTCACGCCAAAATGTCAGAAGGTCGTAGCACATTCTTAACTATTGTTTTGTTATTGTGTTATACATGGAAATCATTAAGTTTCCCTGAAGCAAGTTTAGTGTTTGCTCTGAGGATGAGGGTCCCCAGGACAGTTCCTGAGTGTAACTGTGCAACTGACAGAGTATAATGTAACCCTGAGAGAGCACTATTTATCTGGTTTACGAATGTTGATAGAGTAGATAATACACATTGTAATGTTAATATACACTTTTTATATACACGTGTAAATATTTGTACAAATCTTTACACTGGATTATGGAAAGAATTAGTTTTGTGTGGTCTCACAGAGGCGGTCATCATCTGCTGTCCATCATCATAGAGTAAGGAATAAAAGCTAGTGTTAAACCTCATATATGTAGACCTACCACTACTCTCCACCCTCACAGAGTGGAGACCTACCACTACTCTCCACCCTAACAGAGTGGAGACCTACCACTACTCTCCACCCTCACAGAGTGGAGACCTACCACTACTCTCCACCCTCACAGAGTGGAGACCTACCACTACTCTCCACCCTCACAGAGTGGAGACCTACCACTACTCTCCACCCTCACAGAGTGGAGACCTACCACTACTCTCCACCCTCACAGAGTGGAGACCTACCACTACTCTCCACCCTCACAGAGTGGAGACCTACCACTACTCTCCACCCTCACAGAGTGGAGACCTACCACTACTCTCCACCCTCACAGAGTGGAGACCTACCACTACTCTCCACCCTCACAGAGTGGAGACCTACCACTACTCTCCACCCTCACAGAGTGGAGACCTACCACTACTCTCCACCCTCACAGAGTGGAGACCTACCACTACTCTCCACCCTCACAGAGTGGAGACCTACCACTACTCTCCACCCTCACACAGTGGAGACCTACCACTACTCTCCACCTTCACACAGTGGGGCCCTACCACTACTCTCCACCTTCACACAGTGGGGCCCTACCACTACTCTCCACCCTCACACAGTGGGGACCTACCACTACTCTCCACCCTCACACAGTGGGGGCCTACCACTACTCTCCACCCTCACACAGTGGGGACCTACCACTACTCTCCACCCTCAGAGAGTGGAGACCTACCACTACTCTCCACCCTCACAGAGTGGGAACCTACCACTATCCACCCTCACAGAGTGGAGACCTACTACTTCTCTCCACCCTCACAGAGTGGGGACCTACCACTCCTCTCCACCCTCACAGAGTGGGAACCTACCACTACTCTCCACCCTCACACAGTGGGGACCTACCACTACTCTCCACCCTCACAGAGTGGGAACCTACCACTACTTTCCACCCTCACACAGTGGGGACCTACCACTACTCTCCACCCTAACAGAGTGGGGAACTACCACTACTCTCCACCCTCACAGAGTGGAGACCTACCACTACTCTCCACCCTCACACAGTGGGGACCTACCACTACTCTCCACCCTCACAGAGTGGAGACCTACCACTACTCTCCACCCTCACACAGTGGAAACCTACCACTACTCTCCACCCTCACAGAGTGGAAACCTACCACTACTCTCCACCCTCACACAGTGGAAACCTACCACTACTCTCCACCCTCACACAGTGGAAACCTACCACTACTCTCCACCCTCACACAGTGGAAACCTACCACTACTCTCCACCCTCACAGAGTGGAGACCTACCACTACTCTCCACCCTCACACAGTGGAAACCTACCACTACTCTCCACCCTCACAGAGTGGAGACCTACCACTACTCTCCACCCTCACACAGTGGAAACCTACCACTACTCTCCACCCTAACAGAGTGGGGAACTACCACTACTCTCCACCCTAACAGAGTGGGGACCTACCACTACTCTCCACCCTAACAGAGTGGGGAACTACCACTACTCTCCACCCTCACAGAGTGGAGACCTACCACTACTCTCCACCCTCACACAAAGGGGACCTACCACTACTCTCCACCTTCACAGAGTGGGGACCTACCACTACTCTCCACCCTAACAGAGTGGGGACCTACCACTACTCTCCACCCTAACAGAGTGGGGACCTACCACTACTCTCCACCCTAACAGAGTGGGGACCTACCACTACTCTCCACCCTAACAGAGTGGGGACCTACCACTACTCTCCACCCTAACAGAGTGGGGACCTACCACTACTCTCCACCCTCACAGAGTGGAGACCTACCACTACTCTCCACCCTCACAGAGTGGAGACCTACCACTACTCTAGACCCTCACACAGTGGAAACCTACCACTACTCTCCACCCTCACAGAGTGGAAACCTACCACTACTCACCACCCTCAAACAGTGGGGACCTACCACTACTCTCCACCCTCACAGAGTGGGGACCTACCACTACTCTCCACCCTAACAGAGAGGGGACCTACCACTACTCTCCACCCTAACAGAGTGGGGACCTACCACTACTCTCCACCCTAACAGAGTGGGGACCTACCACTACTCTCCACCCTAACAGAGTGGGGACCTACTATTACTCTCCAACCTCACACAGTGGGAACCTACCACTACTCTCCACCCTAACAGAGTGGGGACCTACTATTACTCTCCAACCTCACACAGTGGGAACCTACCACTACTCTCCACCCTCACAGAGTGGAGACCTACCACTACTCTCCACCCTAACAGAGTGGGGACCTACTACTACTCTCCAACCTCACACAGTGGGAACCTACCACTACTCTACACCCTCACAGAGTGGAGACCTACCACTACTCTCCACCCTCACAGAGTGCAGACCTACCACTACTCTCCACCCTTACAGAGTGGAGACCTACCACTACTCTAAACCCTCACATAGTGGGGGCCTATCACTACTCTCCACCCTCACAGAGTGGAGACCTACCTTGGGTGATAAGGACAGTAATAGGTTTAGTAGAAAAATAGAAATGAGCAGGAAGGGTAAAGAGAAAGGAGAGTCTTTCAATGTTTATTATGCTAATTGCCGTAGTGCTAGGAATAAGATGGACGAGTTGAGATTAGTTGCTAGTGTAGGTAACATTGATGTATTTGCCTTAACTGAGACGTGGTTTAATTCAAAAAGTCGGGACATGCCTGCGGAATGTCATATTCAGGGTTTTAAATTGTTCCAAGAAGATAGAAGTATTGGGAGGGGGGGTGGGGTGGCATTGTATGTCCGAGATCGCTTGAACTGTTGCATAAAAACGGGTATTAAGTCTGAAGTAACACATACAGAGTCTGTTTGGATAGAATTTTCAGAGGGGCATGAAAAACTGATTTTAGGAGTGATATACCGTCCCCCTAACTTAGATAGGGACCAAGGGAAACTACTATGGGAGGAAATTGTTAAGGCCACAAGGCACGATAATGTAGTAATTCTAGGAGACTTTAACTTTAGTCATGTTGATTGGAATTTCTTGACTGGGAATTTAGAATCGTACGACTTCTTAGAAGTATTTCAGGATTGTTTTTTGAAGCAGTTTGTGACAGAACCTACAAGGGGAAATAACCTGCTTGACTTAGTTATGGCAAACAATGAATCCCTTGTTAATAATTTAGAAATTTCAGAGGAACTGGGTGCTAGCGACCACAAATCAATTACATTTAGCATTGAATGGAAGTACGATAGTAGCGATAACTCAGTAACAGTCCCAGATTTTCGCTTAGCAGATTACGATGGGCTTAGAGAACACTTATCATCTGTTGACTGGGGTAACGAAGAGAGCTATCAATATGACAGTTTTCTGAACACTATACATGCTGCTCAAAGAGCGTTTATCCCATATAAAGAAATTAGATCAAATAGAAATGACCCAAAATGGATGAATAATAGGCTCAAATATCTACTAGGGCATAAGAAAGGAATTTATAGGCGTATCAAAAGAGGTGAAGGTCATCTTATGAATCAGTATATTGACATTAAGAGGGACATTAAAAAGGAGATAAGAAAAGCTAAAAGGGACTATGAAATTAAAGTTGCTAGGGATTCTAAAACTAACCCAAAAAGTTTTTTCCAGGTCTATAGAACAAAAGTTAGAGATAAGATAGGTCCCCTTAAAAATAACTATGGGCACCTTACTGACAATGAGAATGAAATGTGCTTGATTTTGAATAATTATTTTCTCTCAGTTTTTACACAGGAAGACACTAACAATATTCCAGTAATTAATTTTTACAGTGGGCTAGAAGAAGATAAATTATGTAACATCACAGTCACTAGTGAGATGGTTGTGAGGCAGATAGACAGACTGAAGCAAAATAAGTCGCCGGGTCCTGATGAGGTTTTTTCAAGAGTTCTTAAGGAATGCAAAATGGAACTCTGTGAACCATTAACTAATATTTTTAATTTATCTCTTCAAACAGGTGTAGTGTCTGATATGTGGAAGATGGCTAATGTAACTCCTATTTTTAAAACAGGGGACAAGTCGTTACCGTCAAATTACCGCCCAATAAGCCTGACCTCAATTGTAGGCAAATTACTAGAGTCAATTATAGCTGAGATTATAAGAAGCCATCTCGATAAGCATAGCTTGATAAATGATACTCAGCATGGATTCACAAGAGGCCGGTCTTGTCTAACTAATTTATTAACTTTCTTCAGTAAAGCTTTTGAGGCTGTTGACCACAATAAAGAATTTGATATTATTTACTTAGATTTTAGTAAGGCTTTTGATAGAGTTCCGCACCATAGACTGCTAAAGAAAGTGGCAGCTCATGGCATTGGGGGAAAAGTGCTCTCGTGGATCGAGTCATGGCTCACTGACAGGAAGCAGAGAGTGTCCATAAATGGGGTTAAATCCGAGTGGGGATCTGTAACAAGTGGCGTTCCACAGGGATCAGTCTTGGGCCCGTTGTTGTTTATAATATATATCAATGATCTTGATGAGGGAATTACTAGTGATATGAGCAAATTCGCCGATGACACAAAGATAGGTAGGATAATTGATTCAAACGTAGATGTTAGGGAACTTCAGGAGGATTTAAACAAACTCTATTCTTGGTCAGAAAAGTGGCAGATGCAGTTCAATGTAGATAAATGCAAGGTTCTGAAGCTTGGGAGTGCCCATAACCCTAGTACTTATAAATTAAATGATGTAGAACTTAGCCATACAGATTGCGAAAAGGACTTGGGGGTTATGGTGAGTAGCAACCTTAAACCAAGACAGCAATGCCTAAGCGTACGTAATAAGGCAAATAGATTACTGGGATTTATATCAAGAAGTGTAAGCAACAGAAGTCCAGAGGTCATACTGCAGCTTTATACATCATTAGTAAGGCCTCACCTTGATTATGCAGCTCAGTTCTGGTCTCCGTATTACAAAATGGACATAAATTCGTTAGAAAACATTCAGCGTAGGATGACTAAATTAATACATAACATCAGAAATCTTCCTTATGAAGAAAGATTGAAGACTCTTAAGTTACATTCACTTGTTAGACGAAGAATGAGGGGAGACCTGATCGAAGTGTATAAGTGGAAGATAGGTATTAATAAAGGGGATATTAATAAGGTCTTGAGGATGTCTCTCCAAGAGAGAACGCGCAGTAATGGATTTAAATTAGATAAGTTTAGATTTAGAAAGGACATAGGAAAGTATTGGTTTGGAAATAGGGTAGTTGATGAGTGGAACAGTCTACCTAGTTGGGTTATTGAGGCTGGGACTTTGGGTAGTTTCAAATCTAGGTTGGATAAGTACATGAGTGGGAGGGGTTGGATTTGAGTGGGACTTTCACATCAGAGCTTATTTCTTGGTTGGCATTGAAAATTGGGTTGGGCAAATGTTTTGTTAGTGGGATGAAATGTAAAGGACCTGCCTAGTATGGGCCAGCAGGCCTCCTGCAGTGTTCCTCCTTTCTTATGTTCTTATGTTCTTATGTACTCTCCACCCTCACACAAAGGGGACCTACCACTACTCTCCACCCTCACAGAGTGGGGACCTACCACTACTCTCCACCCTAACAGAGTGGAGACCTACCACTACTCTCCACCCTCACACAAAGGGGACCTACCACTACTCTCCACCCTCACAGAGTGGGGACCTACCACTACTCTCCACCCTCATAGAGAGGGGACCTACCACTACTCTCCACCCTAACAGAGTGGGGACCTACCACTACTCTCCACCCTAACAGAGTGGAGACCTACCACTACTCTCCACCCTAACAGAGTGGAGACCTACCACTACTCTCCACCCTCACACAGTGGGGACATACAACTACTCTCCACCCTCACACAGTGGGGATCTACCACTACTCTCCACCCTCACACAGTGGGGATCTACCACTACTCTCCACCCTCACACAGTGGGGACCTACCACTACTCTCCGACCTACCACTACTCTCCACCCTAACACAGTGGGAACCTACCACTACTCTCCACCCTAACAGAGAGGGGACCTACCACTACTCTCCGACCTACCACTACTCTCCACCCTAACACAGTGGGAACCTACCACTACTCTCCACCCTCACAGAGTGGAGACCTACCACTACTCTCCACCCTAACAGAGTGGGGACCTACCACTACTCTCCACCCTAACACAGTGGGAACCTACCACTACTCTCCACCCTCACAGAGTGGAGACCTACCACTACTCTCCACCCTCACAGAGTGCAGACCTACCACTACTCTCCACCCTTACAGAGTGGAGACCTACCACTACTCTAAACCCTCACACAGTGGGGGCCTATCACTACTCTCCACCCTCACAGAGTGGGGACCTACCACTACTCTCCACCCTCACAGAGTGGGGACCTACCACTACTCTCCACCATCACAGAGTGGGAACCTACCACTACTCTCCACCCTCACAGATTGGAGACCTACCACTACTCTCCACCCTCACACAGTAGGGGCCTACCACTACTCTCCACCCTCACAGATTGGAGACCTACCACTACTCTCCACCCTCACACAGTAGGGGCCTACCACTACTCTCCACCCTCACAGAGTGGGAACCTACCACTACTCTCCACCCTCACACAGTGGGGGCCTACCACTACTCTCCACCTTCACAGAGTGGGGACCTAACACTACTCTCCACCCTCACAGAGTGGGAGCCTACCACTTCTCTCCACCCTCACAAAGTGGGGACCTACCACTACTCTCCACCCTCACAGAGTGGGGACCTACCACTACTCTCCACTCTCACACAGTGGGAGCCTGCCACTACTCTCCATCCTCACAGAGTGGAGGCCTACCACTACTCTCCACCCTCACAGAGTGGAAACCTACCACTACTCACCACCCTCACACAGTGGGGGCCTAAGACTACTCTCCACCCTCGCAGAGTGGAGGCCTACCACTACTCTCCACCCTCACACAGTGGGGTCCTACCACTACTCTCCACCCTCACACAGTAGAGGCCTACCACTATTCTCCACCCTCACACAGTGGGGGCCAACAACTACTCTCCACCCTCACTGAGTGGAGGCCTATGACTGCTCTCCACCCTCACACAGTGAGGTCCTACCACTAATCTCCACCCTCACACAGTGGGGGGCCTTCCACTACTATCCACCCTCACACAGTGGGGACCTACCACTACTTTCCACCCTCACACAGTGGAGGCCTACTACTACTCTCCACCCTAACACAGTGGAGGCATCCCTCTACTCTCCACCCTCACACAATGGGGCCTACCACTACTCTCCACCCTCAAACAGTGGGGCCCACCACTACTCTCCACCCCCACACAGTGGGGGCCTACCACAACTCTCCACCCTCACTCAGTGGGGACCTACCACTACTTTCCACTCTCACAGAGTGGGGACCTACCATTACTCTCCACCCTCACTGAGTGGAGGCCTATCACTACTCTCCACCCTCACACAGTGATGTCCTACCACTAATCTCCACCCTCACACAGTGGGGGGCCTTCCACTTGTATCCACTCTCACACAGTGGGGACCTACCACTACTTTCCACCCTCACACAGTGGAGGCCTACTACTACTCTCCACCCTAACACAGTGGGGACCTACCACTACTTTCCACCCTCACACAGTGGGGACCTACCACTACTCCCCACCCTCACAGAGTGGAGGCATCCCACTTCTCTCCACCCTCACACAATGGGGCCTACCACTACTCTCCACCCTCAAACAGTGGGGCCCACCACTACTCTCCACCCTCACAGAGTGGGGACCCACCACTACTCTCCACCCTAACAGAGTGGGGACCTACCACTACTCTCCAACCTCACACAGTGGGGGCCTACCACTACTCTCCAACCTCACACAGTGGGGGCCTACCACTACTCTCCACCCTCACAGAGTGGGAACCTACCACTACTCTCCACCCTCACAGTGGAGACCTACCACTACTCTCCACCCTCACAGTGGAGACCTACCACTACTCTCCACCCTCACACAGTGGGGACCTACCACTACTCTCCACCCTCACAGAGTGCGGACTTACCACTACTCTCCACCCTCACAGAGTGGGAACCTACCACTACTCTCCACCCTTAATGAGTGAAGACCTACCACTACTCTCCACCCTCACACAGTGGGGGCCTTCCACTACTCTCCACCCTCACAGAGTGGGGACCTACCACTACTCTCCACCCTCACAGGGTGGGAGCCTACCACTACTCTCCACCCTCACAGAGTGGAGAACTACCACTACTCTCCTCCCTCACTCAGTGGGGGCCTACCACTACTCTCCACCCTCACAGAGTGGGAACCTACCACTACTCTCCACCCTCACAGAGTGGGAACCTACCACTACTCTCCACCCTTACAGAGTGGAGACCTACCACTACTCTCCACCCTCACACAGTGGGGGCCTACCACTACTCTCCACCCTCACAGAGTGGGGGCCTACCACTACTCTCCACCCTAACACAGTAGGGACCTACCACTACTCTCCACCCTCACACAGTGGGGGCTTACCACTACTCTCCACCCTCACAGAGTGGGGGCGTACCACTACTCTCCACCCTCACACAGTGGGCGCCTACCTCTACTCTCCACCCTCACAGAGTGGGGGCCTACCACTACTCTCCACCCTCACACAGTGGGCGCCTACCTCTACTCTCCACCCTAACACAGTAGGGACCTACCACTACTCTCCACCCTCACACAGTGGGGACGTGCCACTACTCTCCACCCCCACACAGTGGGGGCCTACCACTACTCTCCACCCTCACAGAGTGGGGGCCTACCACTACTCTCCACCCTCATACAGTAGGGACCTACCACTACTCTCCACCCCCACACAGTGGGGGCCTACCACTACTCTCCACCCTCACAGAGTGAGCGCCTACCACTTCTCTCCACCCTCACAGAGTGGGGGCCTACCACTACTCTCCACCCTTACCCAGTGGGGGCCTACCACTACTCTCCACCCTCAAAGAGTGGGAGCCTACCACTACTTTCCACCCTCACACAGTGGGGTCCTACCACTACTCTCCGCCCTCACACAGTGGGGGCTTACCACTACTCTCCACCCTCACACAGTAGGGACCTACTACTACTCTCCACCCTCACAGAGTGGGGGTCAGCCACTACTCTCCACCCTCACAGAGTGTTGACCTACCACTACTCTCCACCCTCGCAGAGTGGGGGCCTACCACTACTCTCCACCCTCGCAGAGTGGGGGCCTACCACTACTCTCCACCCTCAAAGAGTGGGAGCCTACCACTACTCTCCACCCTCACACAGTGGGGTCCTACCACTACTCTCCGCCCTCACACAGTGGGGGCTTACCACTACTCTCCACCCTCACACAGTAGGGACCTACTACTACTCTCCACCCTCACAGAGTGGGGGTCAGCCACTACTCTCCACCCTCACAGAGTGTTGACCTACCACTACTCTCCACCCTCGCAGAGTGGGGGCCTACCACTACTCTCCACCCTCGCAGAGTGGGGGCCTACCACTACTCTCCACCCTCAAAGAGTGGGAGCCTACCACTACTCTCCACCCTCACACAGTGGGGGCTTACCACTACTCTCCACCCTCACACAGTAGGGACCTACTACTACTCTCCACCCTCACACAGTAGGGACCTACCACTACTCTCCGCCCTCACACAGTAGGGACCTACCACTACTCTCCACCCTCACACAGTAGGGACCTACTACTACTCTCCACCCTCGCAGAGTGGGGCCCTACCACTACTCTCCACCCTCGCAGAGTGAGGGCCTACCACTACTCTCCACCCTCAAAGAGTGGGAGCCTACCACTACTCTCCACCCTCACAGAGAGGGGGCTTACCACTACTCTCCACCCTCGCACAGTAGGGACCTACTACTACTCTCCACCCTCACAGAGTGGGGGCCTACCACTACTCTCCACCCTCACAGAGTGGGGACCTACCACTACTCTCCACCCTCACAGAGTGGGGACCTACCACTACTCTCCACCCTCACAGAGTGGGGACCTACCACTACTCTCCACCCTCACAGAGTGGGGACCTACCACTACTCTCCACCCTCACAGAAGTGGGTATACAAATAACCTCCACCCTCATAAAGGTGAGCGTAAAGGAAAGAACACAACTACTGGAATATTTGTACACACGCCTTTCACTGAGAGATATGAGAATCATTGAGACGGCTATACAGCGGCAATATAATGTTGACACTGACGTCTGGCTGTGAGAGTATGTTGACACTGACGTCTGGCTGTGAGAGTATGTTGACACTGACGTCTGCCTGTGAGAGTATGTTGACACTGACGTCTGGCTGTGAGAGTATGTTGACACTGACGTCTGGCTGTGAGAGTATGTTGACACTGACGTCTGCCTGTGAGAGTATGTTGACACTGACGTCTGGCTGTGAGAGTATGTTTACACTGACGTCTGGCTGTGAGAGTATGTTGACACTGACGTCTGCCTGTGAGAGTATGTTGACACTGACGTCTGGCTGTGAGAGTATGTTTACACTGACGTCTGGCTGTGAGAGTATGTTGACACTGACGTCTGGCTGTGAGAGTATGTTGACACTGACGTCTGGCTGTGAGAGTATGTTAACACTGACGTCTTGCTGTGAGAGTATGTTAACACTGACGTCTGGCTGTGAGAGTATGTTGACACTGACGTCTGGCTCTGAAAGTATGCTGACACTTACGTCTCGCTGTGAGAGTATGTTGACACTGACGTCTGGCTGTGAGAGTATGTTGACACTGACGTCTGGCTGTGAGAGTATGTTGACACTGACGTCTGGCTGTGAGAGTATGTTGACACTGACGTCTGGCTGTGAGAGTATGTTGACACTGACGTCTCGCTGTGAGAGTATGTTGACACTGACGTCTGGCTGTGAGAGTATGTTGACACTGACGTCTGGCTGTGAGAGTATGTTGACACTGAAGTCTGGCTGTGAGAGTATGTTGACACTGACGTCTGGCTGTGAGAGTATGTTGACACTGACGTCTGGCTGTGAGAGTATGTTGACACTGAAGTCTGGCTGTGAGAGTATGTTGACACTGACGTCTGGCTGTGATAGTATGTTGACACTGAAGTCTGGCTGTGAGAGTATGTTGACACTGACGTCTGGCTGTGATAGTATGTTGACACTGAAGTCTGGCTGTGAGAGTATGTTGACACTGACGTCTGGCTGTGAGAGTATGTTGACACTGACGTCTGGCTGTGAGAGTATGTTGACACTGACGTCTGGCTGTGAGAGTATGTTGACATTGAAGTCTGGCTGTGAGAGTATGACACTGACGTCTGGCTGTGAGAGTATGTTGATACTGACGTCTGGCTGTGAGAGTATGTTGACACTGAAGTCTGGCTGTGAGAGTATGACACTGACGTCTGGCTGTGAGAGTATGTTGACACTGACGTCTGGCTGTGAGAGTATGTTGACACTGACGTCTGGCTGTGAGAGTATGTTGAGACTGACGTCTGGCTGTGAGAGTATGTTGACACTGACGTCTGGCTGTGAGAGTATGTTGACACTGATGTCTGGCTGTGAGAGTATGTTGACACTGACGTCTGGCTGTGAGAGTATGTTGACACTGACGTCTGGCTGTGAGAGTATGACACTGACGTCTGGCTGTGAGAGTATGTTGACACTGACGTCTCGCTGTGAGAGTATGACACTGACGTCTGGCTGTGAGAGTATGTTTACACTGACGTCTGGCTGTGAGAGTATGTTGACACTGACGTCTGGCTGTGAGAGTATGTTGACACTGACGTCTGGCTGTGAGAGTATGTTAACACTGACGTCTGGCTGTGAGAGTATGTTGACACTGACGTCTGGCTGTGAGAGTATGGCCTCTGTTTTGCACTTAGGTGACGCAGGCTACACGAACAGAGACTGGAAACACTGTTTTGAGATCACTGACACTCTCGTATTTACCGCCTCTTAAAATATACGAATATGGATAAACATACATCCCCTCTCCAAAAAAAATGTGCACACATTCACAGCAGTAACTGTCTATGTATGACATGAGACTTTTCAGTAAAAAATTATTGCGATTCACTGACATTTACTGGTCCAATTGAAACCATTAAGCTCTTCAATAACTGTAGTAATCAGATTAATAACACCATTCAACAAAAGCTTCGGTTCACGTTTCAAAAATAGCTGTCACTGAGAAGAGATATCAGGGATACTTGACCATCAGATTGATGGCCGAGAACTGCTGGACAGTTTTACGGGAGTGTCAGTGGAACAATACTTGTGTAGTATATATTGTGCTTGCTTCATTTATATGCAGCGTCCCTAGCCAAGCCTTAGTCACGTGACTCCCTTTGACTTACGTGCGACTAGGGAGAACTATGCTGAAAATAAGCGAAAGAGCCTGACAACTGTGTTGAAAATGTTTCTGACTGTTTTGAAATTTTTCTTGGTTTTGTAATATATATATATATATATATATATATATATATATATATATATATATATATATATATATATATATATATATATATATATATATGTTTTTTTCTGTAAATGTATTTTGTTTATTAATAAATGTTCACATATAATATAAAATTATATGGGGTGGCTGGAGAAGAAAATATTCAAACAGCTCCGGGGAGAACCTTGAGTTTTCCCTGAGGTCCGTTTATTGTCTTCTCTGAGGATGAGGGTCCCCATTCCAGCTATATAGGTGGTACCTCCCTATATATATATATATATATATATATATATATATATATATATATATATATATATATATATATATATAATATATATAGGATGGGATCCACCTCTCGTGTAAACTGTGGGATCCACAGCCTCGGAGAAGTGGGTAAAAAGGCTTCAAGGAAGAATATTTGGATTTCTTCCTGAAGCCGTTTGAATATTCCACTTCCCCTACCACCCCATCTTTTCATTTTACCAATAGGAATATTTTAATACATAATATGGTACAAAAGATTTAAGAGATACATTGTTGATGTAAAGGTGGCATATATAGTACATGTTGTTAATTGTGTATCACCGATTATAAGGCGAAAATCTCATCCCGCTCCTCAGAGCTGGGGTGTGTGCCCAAAATACAGCAGGTATTACCCTTTTGAACAGCCGCACTGAGCCGCTGGAACAGAAAACTGGCTGCCCTGGGATCCCTAGTTACCCTGATGAGTCTTTTTCCCAGCTCCTTAAAGGAATTTAGATGCATTCTTTCCCCATGATCCAAGGATCTCTGAGCCTATGGGAACAAACATATAATGATGGGCAAGTTCTCCATATTTTCTAGACTTTTGGGACTCCCTGAAGCTGGCAGCTGCCCCTCCTTCCTCCCTGGTGTATTGGAGATAGGTATCAGCCAAAGTAGATGCACATGTTTAGTCCCACACCACCTGCTTCTCATCTGTCCACGCTTGAAGGGTGATACCATCTGGACGCTTCTGGCTGCCATCAGATCTGCATAGCTGGGGTGGCTCCCTTACTGCTGGGCATCCGGCTGTTGTGAGGCTCATCTTGTTGTTATTAACCTCTTCATGTCTTGCAATCTTTCCCTCGGATTTACGGCACACAAGACCATGGAACCCGAATCGGTCTGCTGCTTCACTGCCACAAATACACCTGTATTCGGCGAGAATAGAGGCGGCAAATCGAAGGGCAACACCGATGCGGATGGTCTGTGGGTCGAGGCGTGTGCCAAGGCTGGAGTTGGGAACAGCCAACAGAAAGTCCCCTGCATGAGGGGCTCTCACTGCCAGGAGGCGGGCTCTATCCTTCCCTGATACACTCTGAAGCATTGTTGAGGCTATATTTTCCATTTTTGGACCTTCCCAGTGCGATTGTTTGTAGTTGTTGGGGGGAGCAGGTCTGGTTTCAGAGCCCGTTAGATTATCCCAGATCATGGCTCCGTCAATGAACTTTCGGTCCTGGACTCCAATCTTGTCCCTAAGATGTTCAGGGAGAATAGCTGCTACAAGCTCTCTGGATGTAATACATGATGACGGAAAAGCAGGTAGCGCTATCTGTGATGACTTGCGGACAACAATGCCTCCTAGTCTGACTGGAAGAGTAACTTGGTTCCACTGCCCGTCTTCTAGAGTAAGGTTAAGTACTTTCGTAAAAATCTGCCTCAGGATACTGTCATATTCGTGCAGTATAAGGCTATCATATGAAGGTGCACATCTTAGAAAATATGTCAACCTGGGCAAACTCAAGCACTTTGTGAGAAGGTACAAAGCATCATGGGTGTCAAGATTGCCTATTCGTTGTTCCATTCTCCTTAACTCTTCCAATTTCTTCCTGAGAATTGTGTCAATGGCATTGCTCCCCAGAGGTGCTCCTAGCAAGACACTATTTGTGGGGGCAATGACTGCTGCTCCTGGTAGTTTTGATCTCACTGCATTTATCATTTGTTGACTGACTGAGTTGATTTCGCATTTGGATGGATTCAGGATGAGACCCATTTCCTGTCCCCGTGTCATTACCTGTGTAAGATCATCTAGGAGGGACTCCTTTGTACCTGCTAGTGTGCCATCATCTAGGAACTAGATGTTTAGCTCACTGGTCAGTCTGACTATGATTTCCCTAACTGCTATTGTTACAAAACTCGTCTTCTTAACCTTCTCCAATGGTATGGTTGAGTGTTAAGGTAGCATTCTTGTTGAACATATGGCCTGTTTACGGTTTTGCAACAATAACTTAAGAATTCAGGATTAAGAAACAAATAACTAAAATTTAGAATCTTAACTAGTAGTTTTTTAGCTTCATGTATGATATGTTATGATTAACATAAAATAAGGAGATTAACTCATACATTTCTCTTGGTACGTACTAGTACATTGATATGAATAAATGAACCTCTTGAGGTTGAGCTTTGTACTAAAATCACAAATAAAATGCGCCTACAAGGCTTATTAAGACCTAGCCACAAAGTAACTTACAATGCTTATAAAGACTTATCTGAACTATCAATTCAGAGTATACAAAAACTCGTAAGTGACGGACTTACTAATAGCTTAGACCACAAATTAACATCAAGACCGACAAGGCTTATTCAATCAACTGAAAGATTAATTCTCTAGAGTATAAATAACTCGAAAGTGACAAGCTTAAGAAAGTCAGTCATGAAAGAAAACGACCACAAGAGAACTTGACATGTCTCTTATGAGAGGTCAAGACTAGAAGCCCAGACTAGAAGTGGGAATGCTAGTCAGAGAGAGTGTGAAGGACATACTCTCAGCGAGTGCTGTAAAACTACTCGAAGCAAGGGTTGTGAACCTTCTCTGAGCAGGTGCTGTAAACCTACTCAGTAAGAGTAGTGAACCTCTCTGAGCGAGGGCGGTGAACCTACTCAGTAAGAGTAGTGAACCTCTCTGAGCGAGGGCGGTGAAGCTACTCAGTAAGAGTAGTGAACCTACTCAGAGCAAGGGCTGAGAACCTACTCAGTAAGAGTAGTGAACCTACTCTGAGCGAGAGCGGTGAACCTACTCAGTAAAAGTAGTGAACCTCTCTGAGCGAGGGCTGAGAACCTACTCAGTGAGAGTAGTGAACCTGCTCTGAGCGAGAGCGGTGAACCTACTCAGTAAGAGTAGTGAACCTGCTCTGAGCGAGAGCGGTGAACCTACTCAGTAAGAGTAGTGAACCTCTCTGAGCGAGAGCGGTGAACCTACTCAGTAAGAGAAGTGAACCTCTCTGAGCGAGGGCGGTGAACCTACTGCCGGTACCACTGAGTGGTAAGCCGACGTCACGTTGGTCACGTGACTGAAGTGCTAACCGGCACTTACACTAGTGGTTTCCCACTACATGACATTATTAACAACTGCTAACAAAACATAATATAATACAATATTAACATTAGCATATATATTATAAAATAAAGGAGCATATTCTATTATCAAATATAACGGGTATGACCATACTCGTAACAGCTATACGGAAGAGAAATGGTGCAAGAGGATCTCCTTGTTGGACACCCTCTAATGCTGTGATTTCATGCTCTCCAAAGTGAAGCATTGATTTCTTGCTATACCCAGCTGAAACAAAAGAGAAGAGACCAGGGAAATGTTCTTGTACTGCTGCTAATACCACGTCTCTTTTCAGGAGATTAAATGCATTCTTGAAATCTAATTTTACCACTGCATTGTCCTCAGGCAAGTTGTTGATATACGCCCTTGTTGCATGAACCGCTGCTTCACTTCCTTGAGAGACCCCAAAGCCAAGCTGGATTGGTTGAAGCATCATGGCTGCCTGTGCACGAATACTTCGGACAGCAGCTTTGGATACGAGGCGGCATAACGTGTTGCCTACTGCAATTGGCCGAATTCCTCCTTCTTTTTAAGTGTGCAAAGTGTTGCACCAAAAAAGAAAGGTCTAATTTCATCAGAAATCAGACCAGCCAAGGAATTGTTGACGAACCTTGTGATCTCTGAAAGCAGTGTCTCTGCAATTTCCCCAATAACTTGATTAACCATTTCCTTTAAATGCTGTGGCCTTATTCCAGTGTAACCCCCAGCAGACCCAGATGGGAACGACATTATTGCTTTGTAAATGTCTGAGTCTTCCACAATCAATGGTTCCACAGTGGGGGCAGAGGTGTTGAAACTATTGGTGCCCCTAGTTTCCCTGGCAGGGTGCTGTCCTCTAAGTGCTTCAGCAGTGTCAGCATCCCTGGGAGCAACCGTATCTTCACTGGTAATAATTCTGATTGCCCCCACTGTGTTGCCCTCTTCAATTTTCTTGCTCACCTGGACTCTGACTTTTTCACTGTCAGTGGAGTGAGTGGGGGTTCTTCCTCTCCCTTTTTTGTGTTGTCGGGGAAGGCGAATGAGGTTATCAGCTCTTGGAAAATCTCTTAAGGATTTAATTATCGTTTAGGCTAGCATCTTTCCCCTTCTTTCCGGCACAGCTAAGCAGACATTGCCAAAAAAGTAGCAAGTTCGCCATGCCTTGATGGTTGGTGGAGCAATGAGTATAGTGGAACTATCGTTTACTTTTTTCAGGAGGTCTGTAAGTTTCCCAGCTGCGTGTGGACGGGCTGCTTTGGGAATATAAGAACATAAGAACATAAGAACGATGGAACACTGCAGAAGGCCTACTGGCCCATGCGAGGCAGGTCCAAGTCTCCTACCGGCTTAAGCCAATGCACCCAACCTAGTCAGGTCAGGTCACATTGACTTAAGGAAGGAACACGGCAACCGACCTGTTAGCACAAGCTATCAGGTCTAACTCACACCCACCCACATCTACTCATGTATTTATCCAACCTATTTTTAAAGCTACACAACGTTCTGGCCTCTATAACGGTACTTGGGAGTTTGTTCCACTCATCCACAACTCTATTACCAAACCAGTACTTTCCTATATCCTTCCTGAATCTGAATTTTTCCAACTTAAAACCATTGCTGCGAGTCCTGTCTAGGCTAGATATTTTCAGCACACTATTTACATCCCCTTTATTTATTCCTGTCTTCCATTTATACACCTCAATCATATCCCCCCTAATTCTACGTCTTTCTAGAGAGTGCAGTTTCAGGGCCCTTAGTCTATCCTCATAGGGAAGGTTTCTGATACATGGGATCAACTTTGTCATCCTCCTTTGTACATTTTCCAGAGAATTTATATCCATTCTGTAATACGGTGACCAAAACTGTGCAGCATAATCTAAATGAGGCCTAACCAAGGATGTATAGAGTTGAAGAACAACCTGAGGACTCCTATTATTTATGCTTCTTGTTATGAAGCCAAGGATTCTATTAGCTTTATTGCGAACACTTATGCACTGTTGTCTTGGTTTCAGATTACTGCTAACCAGAACTCCTAAATCTTTTTCGCAATCCGTAATATTAAGATCTACATTATTTAGTTTATATGTGGCATGGTTATTGTCCTGTCCAACATTTAGAACTTTGCATTTGTCTATATTAAACTGCATCTGCCACTTCTCCGACCACTGCATCAGTCTATTCAAATCTTCCTGGAGTGCTCGAATGTCCTCGTCAGAATGAATTCGACGGCCTATTTTGGTGTCATCGGCAAACTTGCCGATGTCGCTCTTTATGCCCTCATCTATGTCGTTTATGTAGATTGTGAACAGCAGGGGGCCCAACACTGACCCCTGTGGAACACCGCTCGTGACGCTTCCCCACTCTGATTTCTCCCCATTTATGCAAACTCTCTGCTGCCTATTTGTCAACCATGCCTCTATCCAGGAAAAAATCTCTCCTCCTATTCCATGTGCTTTAATTTTCCTCAATAGTCTCTGATGTGGGACCCTGTCAAAAGCCTTACTGAAGTCCATATACACAATATCATATTCATTACCATGATCTACCTCCTCAAATACCTTAGTGAAAAAAGTTAATAAATTCGTAAGGCAGGAACGCCCCTTTGTAAAACCATGCTGAGATTCGTTGATTAATTTATGATTAATTTATGTGCGAGTGTCTTGGTACTTGTTGCTTTAATTGTTTCCAAGATATTGTCTGATGAGATGAGATCTGCTGGAGTGGGTTCAGGTGCCTGAGGTGGCTCTGAAACATCACTTTCCACAGGAGGACATCCTGAACCAGGGCAACTACCGTGTTTGCGGAGGAAACCATTAGAGTTGAGACAACGAAGCTGTAAGCATGACCGACAGTTGCCTCTCTTAGTATTGCCAGCCGTGCCATTTCCCTGGCTGCTTGCTTCCTCCTGGTTGGGATCCATCTGCTAGACTTGACAGAGTAGTGGAGTATAACATGCTGGGTGGGTATGACCGTGGTGGCCTGGTGGAGTTTGAGGGGCTGGTGAGGTGCTGGGAGGGGAGGGGAAAACTTCCCCTGGGAATTGGGTGGGGGAGGCGCTGGTATTTAGGTGGGGGAGGCGCAGGTTGTTGAGTGGGGGTTTTCCCGAGGAGTACAATACACATGGACTTGCACACTATCTATTGTTCACACTGTCTTACAATACACACATTATTTTTTTCCATGTACACTATGAACAATGTGGGTATGGGCACTGCTGAACCAATGTGTTTACTCACCATCTAGATACACACCGCGCCTCTTCCACCCACCCCGTGGCGCAGGGGAGGATGCACTGACTGGTCACTCCCTCGTTAACATTCATCCCACATTGTTTTCCATAACATATGCCTCTAAATAGTCCATGCATCGACACAATCATTTCTAAGTTAACTGGAAGCATGGTGCATGGTGCTGGATATAGATGTTTTTATAAGAGCTTTTCGAGGTTTGTATGTACGATAATCTTGGCCGGTACTAATACAAAGTGTAGGCCTTATTCTTTGTAGATGAATGGTTCAGAGAACCGACATGTTGATAAATTAGACACATGTGCAACTCTTGGGTATCTTTATTGAGGAAACGTTTCGCCACACAGTGGCTTCATCAGTCCATACGTAGGAGAAACTTGAAGAACAGGAGGAGAATGAGGTAATCAGTCCCTCAACCTTGAGTCGATGTGGTCAGTCCATCATTCTATTCAAGATTGATGGACTGACCACATCGACTCAAGGTTGAGGGACTGATTACCTCATTCTCCTCCTGTTCTTCAAGATTCTCCTTTGTATGGATTGATGAAGCCACTGTGTGGCGAAACGTTTCCTCAATAAAGATACCCAAGAGTTGCACATGTGTCTAATTTATCTACTTACACTTAGGTCATACTACAAATACATGTTCAAGTATATATATACACACACCCCTCTGGGTTTTCTTCTCTTTTCTTACTAGTTCTTGTTCTTATTTCCTTCACTTCTCCATGGTGAGTGGAACAGAATTCTGCCTCCGTAAGCTATGTGTTTCGTAGTAGTAGTCGTGGTGGTGGTGGTGGTGGTGGTGGTGGTGGTGGTGGTGGTGGTGGTGGTAATAGTAGTAGAGTGGAAACATATCACAGACAGAGTGCAAGTATTTTTGCAGATGTAGTGGGTTTAACCATGTTTAAGACATTTAGTGGGAAAAACACGTCAGCGAATATTAAGACATTCATTGAAGTCAGGTGTGAAATGCGACTAGGTAGGTACATTAAGAATCTGGAAATTGAGCAGGACTAAGAGATAACCTTATTCTGCTTGGGTAAAATACGTTATGCTTGTATTTGGAGGTGATGAATCTCAATGTGGTTTGAATTATTGTGTTGCTGGTAATGATCAGTAAACATCGTCTACTGGAAATGGTAGAACCACTATTCTTTCACCATATAACGTCTAGAAAAGGTAAGTAATATTACTGTACTTTTCCATCATAAACTGAATGGAAGGTTCATTGGAGATTATGATCCGCTTAGGAGATTTTGTATTGTAGCCGCATCTGAGAACGATTAACAAACTATCGTCAACAAACTTTAGCCATGTGAGACTAGCTTGTGTGTATGGCTTTAATCTTATTCCGTCTAGGTGTTCCATGAATAAGCTGGCGACTATTGCACTGAGTATAGATCCAGTTGGCATGTTGTATGTCTACTTGTATAAAAGAAAAACAATTAAAGTATATACAAAGTACAATAATACGTCTACGTCATCAGTATTATGAATGTAGGTAAATAATTCTAAGATCTGTTGTACTTGGCCATAACTTTAGTCTCAAGACAAGGATGAAGCCAAGAAATCAAATTTAAAAGCAAACACAAGGGGGTAATATTTTTCTATACCTGCATATTCTCTTTATCAAGATATGTACAGCATTTACAGAGTTAAATCAGCAGTATAAGAATAATAATCCAGAGAGCAAGGAGCCTCTCGTAACAGTTGGTTATATACCTCAGAATAGACAAGATATGACCAGCTTGTGCGAGCTTGTCATATCTTGTCTATTCTGGTGAGCATAACCTCACCTTGGCAAGGAGAAGCTAGCTCTCTCGATATTTACTGACTGAAATGAACAATTAATAGAGCAGTGGGGTCCCAGAACTACTTCATTCTGAATTGCCAGTTGACTGGTCGAAAGGACTTGCCAGTGGGTGCCTGATAAACGCCGAATAAATTGTAGTGTACTCAGTGCACGCCACAGGGATTTTTTTTTTTTAGGAAGATAGCAATTGCTTGTTATGTAGGAATTTTTCTGAATAGAGAAGTTACATTGTAACTGATGAGCATCTTTCTCTTAATTATATTTTTTATCCTTTCCAGGAGGTGCCTTTAATGTCGAATTTGGGCATCTCTTATCAACCCCAGTAGATTGGAGGGATGCTTAACAAACACTCCTGTAAGTTGATGTGAAGCTGTTGCAATTCTGCAAGTGATTGGTATAAGAGGTATTTCTGGTTGGTGTGTTTTAAGGGGACGATGTAAACAGACTGGTCTTGGATTCCAGAGGAGAACGTGAAGTACTATTTTATTAGTGTAAAACGCAAGACTATTCAATAACATAGAAGTGAAAAATCACATAATCTTTAAATAGTAAACGCAGTAAACAAAGCAAAGTTAAATGCATTCGTTTTTCGATCTCAAAGCTGGTAAAGGGTTGATGCGTGTTCCTGTTCTATAGACGTAGTGGCGATGATTGAACCGTCTCTGGTTGGAATATCTAGCGCAGCTAGGTAACAGCGAGGGAGAACCGGGCTTGAAGCCACAGCAATGGTGGCTATAATGAATCCCTGTATAAAGCAATTCTGGTAGTCATTATCTCTGTATTTATAATGTCTAGTGATGAGATTAATATCCAGCTTCTTGTTGTGTATCCTAGAAGCAAACTTGAGCCCTAATTAAAGTCAAGGTCAATAAAGGGTCCTGTGATGAGATTTTTTTAAATTTTGGGTCTACCTAGTTGGCTCCATCTGCTGGTATTGCGAAGGACTTAATGTTTCTGTATAAGTCTAATTTTATGTTATATATTGGCAGCAGTAACTGTGATAAGGTCATGAAGTTTCTGGTGCTGGATTTTGAGCTGGGCCTAAGAGTTGGTAATGTCTGTTCAATAGAAGTGAAATTTAGACTGGCCTGCTTGTTCATCCATTATTTTCTGAAGGTAACGCTTTCCAGTGGGCAGGAACGGATGACCAGCTCTGCAACACTGTTTATCTTATACTTTCTCTGTAGTTAATGACTTATTGTATAATTCGTTCCGTATATTAAAGCGAAAATTTTCACACCATTACCATGTATGACAAAACATTGGTGTGGAACATCAAATATGTGTTAATTCTTCCATTATGTAGGAAACCTAAATTGAAGGAACTAACATACAATAATTCAATGAATGGCCAGGAATAAAAAGACTTGGGCAAAACTAGGCTGAAATTTCTTCTAGTATAAAAATGGCAAAAGCTGTAACTGCCCATTCTAGGACGTGTTTTACATGTCAAATTATAAGAAAATCAGATCATCCTTTAAAAACCAAGCCCATTATCTCCAATACCAGTATTTGGTGAACTTTTGTCGAGGCTGTTTATAGAAGGTGTTGGGCCCGTCTTCATTACTTATAATGAATAAACATCATTTTACAGTTATGTGTCTGATAATTATTCCAAAGCAATATCCATAATACCGGGTTCAGGTGACATTAATTTCACAAGTGATGATGCTTCACGAAACTCAATAAAACCTTGGTTCAAACCTTATTTCTAAAGTTTTTCGTGAAGTTCTTTCTGTTTATAATCACGTCTCTCTTCCGGGCAACACCGTGAAAACCAGACTTTTTCAAACATGTTAAAAGTCGTTGATATTGACAATATAATTTACAATGAGTTGATGTAAATAAGTTACTAGGTCACAGTCCTAAGACGTAATATTTAGCCATATTGTCAAGGAAAAAGAGCCTCTAAGCCCTAGTAGAAAAAAGACAGAATCGGCAATCATAGAATCGAATCTCCCACGCATGATGTTAGTAATCTCTGGGTGAAGTTCACAAGATTCTTGATCTGTTCGTTGTAAACGGGCGTTTGTCGCTGACATTATAGACCAGTTAAGGATCGTGATATTGACGTCTCATGCAAAATCCTCTGATTCCGCAGAATCTAGATCACCTGGAATCTGATCTTTATGAAGTTAGAACCATGCAAGTGTTAAAATTAACAGAAATGTCTGAGACACATTTGCAAATGTGTCGTTACGTACGCTGAGTTTTCCCATCGCTTATGTACAATGAGTGTTTGCATAATGGCAGATAATAAATCTATTCCTGATGTTAGTTGAGAAATAATTTTGCGCTAGAAAAAGAGTGCATAAAGTAAACCAGAACTTGATAAAACTGAAAAAAAAAATCAAATAGCTTCAGCATCACTATATTCTTTCAGAAATTTGCTGGTTTATGCCTCTGAACTACGCTCGTCCAGACGGTGCCAATATTGTACCACATGGAAGGTATTACAGTCAGGCCCCTGCGTCCGCTATGTCTAGCATGTCCACTATGTCCGCTATGTCTAATATCCCCACCGTGTCCAATATGTCCACTATGAGTGATGCGTGCAGTATGTAAGTAAATATGCAATAGGAAATGGAGAGACTCACACAAGCATGAGGAGGATGAGTATTTTAAATATGTAATTAGTTCATCACCCTTGAAGAGGGTGATGAACTAATTACATCCATAGGTGGTCAGTCCCTCAGACAGGAGAAAAGTTCTGCAGAACTTATCAGGTTCATTCTGATTCATATTTGATTAAATAAGGTGAAATCATAGGCTATGGAGAAGTAAAGATGATGTAATCACTCCTAACTCTTGCATATATTTAACTAATTTACGTGTTTGTAAAGAGTGTCAATATTATAACAACACATTACATGTTTTCATTGAATTAATGAACGTAAGCGGTACATGATCGCTAAAAATTATTATCGAATTTCAAGAAGCTCCTGTGTATATTTCAAAGTCTTCAAGTCACAACATTAAGGCCAATGCTTACTTTCCCATGGTATCATAATTATACTGATTCCATTTAAGATTTGTTGAATAATAGTAAATGGTGATTATTGTAGACGTACCAATCTAAGGCCAAGTTCTCTGACATTTACCGGAAACAAAAGGCGAAGATCAAAATCTGAACTTCCTGCTCCTGCGTGTGTTGTACACTCACACAGGAGCAACTACAAGTAGCTATATGAGTAAATTAAATGCCAAATTGTAACAGGCAAACTCCGCAAGTCAGGCTGAAATATGGGGAAAGTTTGGAGCTGACCGGTGATAACATCAAACCAGGAAACACAAGACTTGTCTGTTGTAATAGCAATTACCAGTCGTAGCTTCAACAGATGCTACATGTCCTTGCCCAAAGAACAGCCATAAATACTTAATATATGTTTGGCTTTACTCACACTAGGCGTGTTTTTAATATGAAGTGAAGTTAGCAGGAAGTTGTACACGCTATAACTATGAATGTTGAGAAGGCTTTCTGTTAATGCAAGTTGAGTATAGAAGAAAATCTTATGCCCGGTACTGTATATACGATGTTTATCCTAGGAAGTGGGTGACTATCTGTTAGTGTCACTCTAATAACATTCCCAGTCAGGGTAGAAACATTAGATGTGTTTCTTTACTCTTGTTATCCATGTTCACCCATCAGTAAAATGGGTACCTGGGTGTTAGTGGACTGGTGTGGGTCGCATCCTGGGTGTTAGTGGACTGCTGTGGGTCGCATCCTGGGTGTTAGTGGACTGGTGTGGGTCGCATCCTGGGTGTTAGTGGAATGGTGTGGGTCGCATCCTGGGTGTTAGTGGACTGGTGTGGGTCGCATCCTGGGTGTTAGTGGACTGGTGTGGGTCGCATCCTGGGTGTTAGTGGACTGGTGTGGGTCGCATCCTGGGTTTTAGTGGGCTGGTGTGGGTCGCATCCTGGGACAAAACTTACCTAATTTGCCCGAAATGCTCAGCATAACAAACGACTTTTCTATATAGTAGTATGTCACTGATGTCAGCAATGGTCTGTATACCTGTACATGTACTTGTGTCCTTATTTATATTATTATAATTATTGTCTCTACAGTCTATAAAACCATATTGTTTTGATTCTAGAATGCAAAATAATAATAATATTAATAATAATAATAATCATAATAATAATATTAAATAATAATAATAAATAAGAGAATACTAATATTTCTTCTACTACTACTACTATTACTACTACTGCTACTACTACTACTACTACTACTATTACTTCAGGTTCATAATATTAAAAATTATATCCTGTTCAGCTTGATATCTAAAACTCTTACTGTTCGATCATGGACACCATGCCTAACTCTTCTAGGGCAGGGTAGGTGCCTGAGCCAGAGCTTGCAGCTCACGACACTGTCATTCCCATTAGCCCCCTTGGGGCGGGGATGGCAGACCAGAGAGGCCTAGCTTCTCCCTACGAGCCTTGTGCGGGCGAGGAATGTGGCTAGGCCTGGGGACAGTTGGTCCCAAAGATGAGGGGGTACTTGTGCCTCCTCCCATAGGAGACTTAGGTCTCAGACACTCCCTAGACAGGGAGCCAAGGCCGGGCCACCACTTGGAAAAGGCCCGGGCCGGGAGAATACCGGCGAATCTTTAATTAATTTTTTCTTACTGTTCGAAAATAATATAAATGCTATAACTAACATTTATTGGGGAAAATTAATAAAGTATGGGCTTCAACGTATGCTAAGATACCTTACTTACTTCTGACACAAAAAGGAATACTAACACTGAAACTGAAGGTTATCAGAAGAGACTTTCTTAGGTAACAAAATCTCGGAATAGTTAATGAAGCGTTTTCGGTATGACAGCCACACATGTAGATAGTCTCAGGACTCTTGTTGTACACACATGCAGATAGTCCCACGACTCATGTTGTACACACGCAGATAGTCCCACGACTCATGTTGTACTCACACGCAGATAGTCACACGACTCTTGTTGTACACACACGCAGATAGTCCCACGACTCTTGTTGTACACACACGCAGATAGTCCCACGACTCATGTTTTACACACACGCAGATAGTACCACGACTCTTGTTGTACACACACGCAGATAGTACCACGACTCTTGTTTTACACACAAGCAGATAGTACCACGACTCTTGTTGTACACACACGCAGATAATACCACGACTCTTGTTTTTCACACACGCAGATAGTCACACAACACTTGTTGTACACACACGCAGATAGTACCACGACTCTTGTTTTACACACACGCAGATAGTACCACGACTCTTGTTGTAGACTCACTGCACCAACTTTCAAAATTTGAAGGCGTTCTTTACTTATAAATCATAATTCTTCAGAAAATAACGAAATATTTTGCTGAGAATTTTCAGGACAAAAGAAGTCTAGAAGATCGCTAAATTGTTCAACTTATAAAAAAAATATTTTTATCGAGTTTTAAAGTTGAACAATTCAGCGATCCCCTAGAGTCTTTTTTTTTTTTTTTGTCTGAAAATTCTCAACAAAATATTCGTTATTTCCTTTGAATACATAGTAGAGTTACAAGTGGAAAGGGTAACAGGAGTTGGACGGGAGAAGTCAAGATACAAGAGGGGGACTACACAGGCATGAGGAACTTCCTGCAGGAGGTTCAGTCGGAAAGAGAATTGGTAGGAAAATCAGTTAACGAAATGATGGACTACGTGACGACAAAATGCAATTAGGCAGAGGAAAGGTTTGTTCCCAAGAGCAACAGAAATAATGGTAAGAGCAGAACCAGCCCTTGGTTTACCCAGAGGTGTAGGGTGGGACAAACTAAGTGTGCCAGAGAATGGAAAAAGTACAAAAGACAAATGATCCAGGAAAATAAAGAGATTGGTCGAAAAGCCAGAAACGAGTATGCACAGAGAAGGAGGAAGACCGAGCGACAGTACGAAAACGACATAGCATCGAAAGTCAAGCCTGACCCGAAGTTGTTGTATAGCCACATCACGAGGAAGACAACAGTCAAGGTTGAGGAAGGAAGGTTGGGAGCTCACAAGAAACGACCATGAAGTATGTGAAGGGCTGAACATAAGATTTAAGAAAGTATTTACAGTGGATACAGAAAGGAAAATCAGAACAGGAGAGTATACCAAGAAGAGATATACCAACAAGTGCTCGATGAGAAGCACACAGCCGAGAAGGAGGTGAGGAAGCTGTTAAACGAACTTGATACCTTGGAGGCGGTGGGACCGGATATCTCCATGGATCCTTAGAGAGGGAGCAGAGATGCTCTGTGCGCCACTAACAACAATTTTCAACACATCCACTGCAACTGGACAATTACCTGAGATATGGAAGACGGCAAATGTAGTACCCATTTTTAAGAAAGGAGACAGACACGAGGCACTAAACCACAGACCAGTGTCACTGACGTGCTGGAGAGTGGTGGAGCCCTTAAGAAGGAATAAGCCTATAAACGACAACCAGCACGGATTCAGGAAAGGAAAATCCTGTGTCACAAACCTATTGGAGTTTTATGACAAGGTAATGGAAGTCAGACACGAGATAAAGGGGTGGGTAGACTGTATTTTCGTGGACAAGGGATTAGTGCAAAAACTAGAGGATCAGACACACATAACAATAAGAGCACTGCAAGGATCAGAGAATACATGATAGGGAGGCAACAACGAGTCATGGTACTTGACGAGGTGTCAGAGTGGACGCCTGTGACGAGCCCAGATCCACAGGAGTCAGTCCTAGGACCAATGTTATTTTTGTTATATGTGAATGACATGACAGAAGGGATAAACTCAGACGTGTCCCTGTTTGCAGATGATGTGAAGTTAATGAGGAGAATTAAATAGGATGAGGATCAGGCAGGACTACAAAAAGATCTGGACAGGCTGCAAGCCAGGTCCAACAACTGGCTCCTCGAATTTAACCCCGCCAAACGTAAAGTCATGAACATTGGGGAATGGCAAAGAAGACCGCAGACAGAGTATGGGCTAGGTGGCCAAAGACTGCAAACCTTACTCAAGGAAAAGGATCCTGGGATGAGTATAATACCGATCACATCTTCTGACGTGCACATCAACCAGATAACTGCTGCAACATATGGGTGCCTGGCAAATCTGAGAATAACATTCCGATACCTCAGTAAGGAATCGTTCAAGACTCTTTACAACGTGTATGTCAGGCTCATACTGGAGTATGCAGGACCAGTTTGGAACCCACACATGGTCAATCACATCAAGAATTTAGAGAACATAAGAACATAAGAAAGAAGGAACACTGCAACAGGCCTACTGACCCCTGCGGAGCAGGTCCATGTCTCCCCCGGATTAGCCCAGTGACCCACCCAGTCTGGTCACCTCCGCTCAAGGAAGAAGCACGGCACCAGACCCAGCAGCACAAGCTAGTCAGGTTCAACTCACCCACCCACACCTACTCATGTATTTATCTAACCTATTTTTAAAGCTACACAACGTTTTAGCCTCAATAACTGTACTCGGGAGTTTGTTCCACTCATCCACAACTCTATTACCAAACCAGTGCTTTCCTATATCCTTTCTGAATCTGAATTTTTCCAACTTGAAACCATTGCTGCGAGTCCTGTCTTGGCTGGAAATTTTCAGCACACTATTTACATCCCCTTTATTTATTACTGTTTTCCATTTATACACCTCGATTATATCCCCTCTAATTCTACGCCTCTCGAGAGAGTGCAGATTCATGACCCTCAGTCTATCCTCATAGGGAAGATTTCTGATACATGGGATCATCTTCGTCATCTTCCTCTGTACGTTTTCCAGAGCATTTATATCCATTCTGTAATACGGTGACCAGAACAGAGCAGCATAGTCTAAATGAGGCCTAACCAAGGATATATAGAGTTGAAGAACAACCTGAGGACTTCAATTATTTATACTTCTAGATATGAAGCCAATAATTCTGTTAGCTTTATTGCGAACACTAATGCACTGTTGTCTTGGTTTTAGATTACTGCTAACCAGAACTCCTAAATCCTTTTCGTTATCAGTAGTATTAAGATCTACATTATTTAGTTTATATGTGGCATGGTTATTTAACTGTTCAACATTTAGAACGTTGCATTTGTCAGTATTAAACTGCATCTGCCACTTCTCCGACCATTGCATCAGTCTATTCAAATCATCCTGGAGTGCTCTAGTGTCCTCATTAGAATGAATTGGACGGCCTATTTTGGTGTCATCAGCAAATCTGCTTATGTCACTATATCCCCTCATCTATGTCGTTTATGTAAATTGTGAACAACAACGTGCCCAACACTGATCCCGGAGGAACACCGCTTGTGACGTGCCCCCATTCTGATTTCTCCCCATTTATGCAAACTCTCTGCTGCCTATTTGTCAGCCATGCCTTAACCCAGGAAAAAATTTCTCCTCCTATTCCGTGTGCCTTAAGTTTCCTCAAAGTGCAAAGGTTTGCAACATAACTAGTTCCAGGGCTAAGGAGAATGTCCTACGAAGAAAGATTAAGGGAAATTGGCCTGACGACACTGGAGGACAGATGGGCCAGGGGAGACATGATAACGACGTATAAAATACTTCGCAGAATAGACGAGGTGGACAAAGACAGGATGTTCCAGAAATGGGATACAGAAACATGGGGTCACAATTGGAAGCTGAAGACTCAGATGAGTCAGAAGGATGTTAGGAAGCATTTATTCAGTCATAGAGTTGTCAGGAAGTGGAATAGCCTAAAAAGTGACGTAGTGGAGGCGGGAACTATACATAGTTTTAAGACGAGGTTTGATAAAGCTCATGGTGCAGGGAGAGAGAGGACCTAGTAGCAATCAGTGAAGAGACGGGGTCAGGAGCTATGACTCAACCCCTGCAACCACAAGCAGGTGAGTACAAATAGGTGCATACACACACACACACACACACACACACACACACACACACACACACATACACACACGGGGCTGGATTTATAAGGGGGCAAAGGGGGCAACAACCCCGGGCCCCCCCTGCCAGAAGGGCCCCCAGATGAAGGACTTCCTTTATAGCACAATTTAATAATAAAAACTTAGCTTAATTAATAAAAGAAATTAACAAATAAAGTGTGTGTGGTGTGCATCAGAAAATAGGAATAAAAAGTCCCCCCTAACACCCACTCCCTTTGAATAATTTGACTTGACTTAACTATTTCTG
The DNA here is from genome assembly GCF_038502225.1 of Cherax quadricarinatus. NCBI lineage: Eukaryota > Metazoa > Arthropoda > Malacostraca > Decapoda > Parastacidae > Cherax > Cherax quadricarinatus. Next base: position 19,112,828 of record NC_091375.1, read on the forward strand.
GTTAGCGTCAGTTCAGACGTAAATGACCAGACCATGAGGTCAGAAGTGACCAAGGTGCACACATGCATGAGTGCGTGTGTGCGTGTGTGTGTGTGTGTGTGTGTGTGTGTGTGTGTGTGTGTGTGTGTGTGTGTGTGTGTGTGTGTGTGTGCGTGTATGTGTGTGCGTGTATGTATGTGCGTGTGTGTGTGTGTGTGTGTGTGTGTGTGTGTTTGTGTGTGTCTGTGTGTCTGTGTGTCCGTGTGTGTGTGTGTGTGTGTGTGTGTGTGTGTGTGTGTGTACTCACCTATTTGTGGTTGCAGGGGTCGAGTCCTAGCTCCTGTGTGTGTGTGTGTGTGTGTGTGTGTGTGTGTGTGTGTCTGTCTGTCTGTCTGCGTGTCTGTGTTTGTGTCTGTGTGTGCACGCAAGGTAGCTATAGTGCGTATGGCTTTGAGTGCCTATGTCAACCTCAGAAGAGCTATTTCTTGTTAGTGTCAGTGTAGAGGTCAATGACCAACGAGTCAATTGGTGGCCTATGGCTATATATGTGATTGTGTGTATTTGTCGAACGCTTTTAGTGTTAAGCGATGGTGTGAGGCAGTGGTGTCCATGTTTTAGATCTGTGTGTTGCCCACAAAGGTTTGCGATATATCATCATTTTCCAGTTACATCTTACACAAGCATACACAGCCACAAACACACGCACAACACATTACTTGAAACCGGGCAACTACCTGAAGTATGGAAGACAGCAAATGTAGTAACCATATTTATAAACGGAGACTAAAAAGAGGCACTAAACTATAGACCAGTGTCACTGAAATGCATAGTATGCAAAATAATGGAGATTATCAGGAGGAGAGTGGTGGAGCACCTGGAACAGAACAAGAGTATTAATGCCAACCAGCACGGATTTATGGAAGGCAAATCCTGTGTCACAAACCTACTGGAGTTTTATGATAAAGTAACAGAAGACACGAGAGAGAGGGGTGGGCTCATTGCATCTTCTTGGACTGCAAGAAGGCCTTCGGCACAGTTCCTCACAGGAGATTGGTGCAGAAGCTAGAGGACCAGGCGTGTATAACAAGAAGGGCACTGCAATGGATCAGAGAATACCTGACAGGGAGGCAACAATGAGTCATGGTACGTGATGAGGTACCACAGTGGGCACCTGTGACAAGCGGGGACCAACAGGGGTCGGACCTTGGACCAGTGCTATTTCTGGTACATGTGAATGATATGATGGAAGGGTTAGACTCAGAAGTGTCCCTGTTCGCAGATGATGTGAAGTTAATGAGGAAAATTAAATCAGATGAGGAAAAGATAGGACTTCAAAGAGACCTACACAGCCTGGACACCTGGTCCAGAAACTGGCTTCTCGAATTTAACCCCGCCAAACGCAAAGTCATGAAGATTGGAGAAGGGCAAATAAGACCGCAGACGGAGTATAGGCTAGATGCCAAAGACTGCAAACCTCACTCAAGGAGAAAGATCTTGGGGTGAGTATAACACCGAGCATGTCTCCGGAAGCACACGTCAGCCAGATAACTGCTGCAGCACATGGGTGCCTGGCAAATCTGAGAATAGTGTTCCGATACCTTAGTAAGGAATCGTTCAAGACGCTGTACACCGTGTTTGTCAAGCCCATATTGGAACCCACACTTGATCAAGCACGTCAAGAAATTAGAGACAGTGCAAAGGTTTGCGACAAAGTTAGTTCCAGAGCTAAGCGGAATGTCCTATGAAGAAAGGTTAAGGAAAATCGGCCTGACGACACTGGAGGACAGGAGGGTTAAGGGAGACATGATAACAACATTCAAAATACTGCGTGGAATAGCTAAGGTGGACAGAGCAGGATGTTCCAAAGAGGGGACACAGAAACAAGGGGTCACAATTGGAAGTTGAAGACCCAGACGAGTCAAAGGGATGTTAGGAAGTATTTCTTCAGTCATAGAGTTGTCAGGAAGTGGAACAGCCTAGAAAGTGACTTAGTGGAGGCGGGACCAGGAGCTGAGTCTCGACCCCTGCAACCACAGTTAGGTGAGTACACACACACACACTTTATATATATATATATATATATATATTATATATATATATATATATATATATATATATATATATATATATATATATATATATATATATATATATGTATGTATGTATCAATAACAACACTGCACTAGCCAAGGATTCGAACCCATGCTGCTTTGGCCTGCCTCATGGTGGGCGAAAACAGGTGATGCCCTTATCCACTGAACCATACGATCCTTAAGAGTAGGGCATCCAGCGGAACTGGATGTTGTACTCCCTACCCAAGGACACACGATGGTGTGGATGACTCTAGGCTAATTTCATTCTAGTCCCTGTTTGGTGTACTAGTTCAACGAGCAGTATTTTATAATATTGTGACCACGAACGAGTGGTACTGATCAATAACAACACTGCACTAGCCAAGGACTCGAACCCATGCTGCTTTGGCCTGCCTCATGGTGGGCGAAAACACATGACGCAGTCTATATAGCAAGGAAATCATGAAACAAGTGATTTTTAAAACATTTACCAAACTGCGGCCGGCCAGGACTCGACCCTACGAACCTTATACCGCCTCCAGAGACAACGATCCTACAAGAAACACGCATGCAGCTCAGCTACATGTTTTCCTCGTACTCGAATATGTACTCACCTATTTGTACTCTCCTATTTGTACTTGCAAGGGTCGAGACTCAGCTCCTGGCACTGCCATTCACTGATCGCTACTAGGTCCTCATTCTCCCTGCTCCATGAGCTTTATCGTACCTCGTCTTAAAGCTATGTATGGTTCCTGCCTCCACTACCTCACTTGCCAGACTCTTCCACTTCCTGACAACTCTGTGACTATAGAAATACTTCCTAACATCCCTCTGATTCATCTGAGTCTTCAACTTCCAGTTGTGACCCCTTGTTTCTGTGTCCCTGTCTTTGTCCACCTAATCTATTCCTCGCATTATTTTGTATGTCGTAATCATGTATCCCCTAACCCTCCTATCCTCCAGTATCATCAGGCTGATTTCCCTTAACCTTTCTTCGTACGACATTCCCCATATCTTGTTGCAAACCTTTGCACTTTCTCTAATTTCTTGACGTGCCTGACGATGTATGGTTCCAAACTGGTGCTGCATACTCCAGTATGGGCCTGACGTACACGGTGTACAGTGTCTTGAACGATTCCTTACTGAGGTATCGGAACGCTATTCTCAGGTTTGCCAGGCGCCCATATGCTGCAGCAGTTATGTGGTTGATGTGTGCTTCCGGAGACATGCTCGGTGTTACACTCACCCCAAGATCTTTCTCCTTGCGTAAGGTTTGCAGTCTTTGGCCACCTAGCCTATACTCTGTCTGCGATTTTCTTTGCCCTACCCCAATCTTCATGACTTTGCATATGGCAGGGTTAATTCGAGTAGCCAGTTGCTGGACCACGTGTCCAGCCTGTCCAGGCCTGTGTGTGTGTGTGTGTGTGTGTGTGTGTGTGTGTGTGTGTGTGTGTGTGTGTGTTTTTGTGTGTGTGTGTGTGTGTGTGTGTGTGTGTATGTGTGTGTGTGTGTGTGTGTGTGTGTTTGTTTGTGTGTGTGTGTGTGTGTGTGTGTGTGTGTGTGTGTGTGTGTGTGTGTGTGTGTGTGTGTGTGTGTGTGTGTGTGTATTTGTGTGTGTGTGTGTGTGTGTGTGTGTGTTTACGCGCGTGTGTGTGTGTTTGTGTGTTTGTGTGTGTGTGTGTGTGTGTGTACTCACCTATTTGTACTCACCTATTTGTGGTTGCAGGGGTCGAGTCATAGCTCCTGGCCCCGCCTCTTCACTGATTGCTACTAGGTCCTCTCTCTCCCTGCTACATGAGCTTTATCATACCTCGCCTTAAAACTATGTATGGTTCCCGCCTCCACTACTTCACTTTCTAGACTATTCCATGACTTGACTACTCTATGACTGAAGAAATACTTCCTAACATCCCTTCGATTCATCTGAGTCTTCAACTTCCAATTGTGACCTCTTGTGTCTGTGTCCCATCTCTGGAACATCCTGTCTTTGTCCACCTTGTCTATTCCGCGCAGTATTTTATATGTCGTTATCATGTCTCCCCTGACCCTCCTGGCCTCCAGTGTCGTCAGGCCGATTTCCCTCAACCTTTCTTCGTAGGACAATCCCCGTAGCTCTGGGACTAGTCTTGTTGCAAACCTTTGCACTTTCTCTAATTTCTTGACGTGCTTGACTAGGTGTGGATTCCAAACTGGTGCTGCATACTCCAGTATGGGCCTGACGTAAATGGTATACAGGGTCTTGAACGACTCCTTACTGAGGTATCGGAACGCTATCCGTAGGTTTGCCAGGCGCCCGTATGCTGCAGCAGTTATCTGATTTATGTGCGCCTCAGGAGATATGCTCGGTGTTATACTCACCCCCAGATCTTTTTCCTTGAGTGAGGTTTGCAGTCTTTGGCCATCTAAACTATATTGTGTCTGCGGTCTTCTTTGCCCTTCCCCAATCTTCATGACTTTGCATTTGGCAGGGTTAAACTCAAGGAGCCAGTTGCTGGACCAGGCTTGCAGCCTGTCCAGGTCTCTTTGTAGTCCTGCCTGATCCTCATCCGATTTGATTCTTCTCATTAACTTCACATCATCTGCAAACAAGGACACTTCTGAGTCTATCCCTTCCGTTATGTCGTTCACATATACCAAGAACAGCACAGGTCCTAGGACTGACCCCTGTGGAACCCCGCTTGTCACAAGTGCCCACTCTGACACCTCGTCACGTACCATGACTCGTTGTTGCCTCCCTGTCAGGTATTCTCTGATCCATTGCAGTGCCTTTCCTGTTATATGTGCCTGATCTTCTAGCTTTTTCAGTAACCTCTTGTGAGGAACTGTGTCGAAGGCCTTTTTGCAGTCCAAAAAAATGCAGTCGATCCACCCCTCTCTCTCTTGTCTTACTTCTGTCACCTTGTCATAAAACTCTAGTAGGTTTGTGACACAGGATTTTCCTTCCCTGAAACCATGCTGGTTGTCAATTATACACTTGTTTCTTTCCAGGTGCTCCACCACTCTCCTCCTGATGATCTTCTCCATGACCTTGCATACTATACACGTTAGTGATACAGGTCTGTAGTTTAGTGCCTCATGTCTGTCTCCCTTTTTAAAAATTGGGACTACATTTGCCATCTTCCATACCTCAGGGAGTTGCCCAGTTTCAAATGATGTGTTGAAGATCTTTGTTAATGGCACACACAATATCTCTGCTCCCTCTTTAAGGACCCACGGAGAGATGTTGTCTGGTCCCACCGCCTTTGAGGTGTCAAGTTCGCATAGCAGCTTCTTCACTTCCTCCTTGGTTATATGTACCTCATCCAGCACTTGCTGGTGTACCCCCCTGTTCTGATTTCCTGGAGTCCTACTGGTTTCCACTGTAAATACTTCTTTAAATCTCGTGTTGAGCTCCTGACATACCTCTCGGTCGTTGCTTGTGAATTCCCCATCACCCTTCCTCAGTCTGATTACCTGGTCCTTGACTGTTGTTTTCCTCCTGATGTGGCTGTACAACAGCTTCGGGTCAGTCTTGACTTTCGATGCTATGTCATTTTCATATTGTCGCTGAGCCTCCCTTCTTATCTGTGCATATTCATTTCTGGCTCTTCGGCTAATCTCTTTATTTTCCTGAGTTCTCTGTCTTCTGTACCTTTTCCATTCTCTAGTACACCTAGTTTTTGCCTCCCTACACCTTTGGGTGAACCAAGGACTCATTCTGTTCTTCCCATTATTTCTGTTTCCCTTGGGAACAAACCTCTCCTCTGCCTCCTTGCATTTTGTTGCCACATAGTCCATCATTTCTTGTACTGGTTTTCCTGTCAGTTCCCTCTCCCACTGAATGTTTTGAAGGAAGTTCCTCATGCCTGAGTAGTTCCCCCTTTTGTAGTTTGGTTTTTCCCATCCTATTCCTGCTACTCTCTCCACTTGGAGCTCAACTATGTAGTCAAAGCACAGAACCACATGATCACTAGCTCCCAGGGGCCTTTCATACAAGATATCCTCGATGTCTGAACTACTCAAGGTGAATACAAGGTCCAGTCTTGCTGGTTCATCTTCTCCTCTCTCTGTGTGTGTGTGTGTGTGTGTGTGTGTGTGTGTGTTTGTGTGTGTGTGTGTGTTTGTGTATGTGTGTATGTGTGTGTGTGTGTGTGTGTGTGTGTGTGTGTGTGTGTGTGTGTGTGTGTGTGTGTCTTGGCAAAGACAAAACGCCTTACAGAATTTTTCTTCGCTTCCGTAGTGAAAAACACAGAATCTACTAATGAAGACCCAGTACCACTACCAGATGATATTTCTTCTGAGGACCCACCCGCTTTCCCAAGTACATCTGCAGAAAATAAAAAGAACATGCCAATTCAAGATAGCAAAGGTGATGAATCACTACAACCACATTCTACAGGTACTTCTGTAGACATGGACAGTGAAGCGCCGCCATGTGATTCAGACCCAGCCATGTGGTTTCCTGTCAGAGAGAATCATGTGTCCTTTTGGTCAACTCCCATCATATATCAAAACAAAAATGATTCCGACTCGTACCCAGAATCTCGACGCTATTGTCAGTCAGGTCAGACCAAGCTGAAAAGGCTTTGTCGTCATTCTAAGAATTCACGACAATGGTGAGCAGTATTTGAGGAAGTGGCTCCTGTACAGCCCATCAAAGGTGCTGATTATTGCTTTTATTGTACTCTGATGTCCAGCGGATGTGACAGGTTTTCCAGCAAGGATGGCTTTAATGGCTGGCAAAAGGCACAGGAAAAATGAAAATTCATGAAAAAGACATGGTCACCGAAATTCTGTGCTAAAGTTTAATCTTGGATCTAAGGACTCCTCTCATGTTAATAGGCAGTTTCAGAAACAAGTGTATGAAAACATAATATACTGGTGTGAAGTGTTGCGCCGTGTAGTGGCAGTGACAGTCTTTTTAGTTGAGGGAGACCAGCTATTTAGGGGTAGTGAAGAGACCATAAGATCCAAGCATAATGGGAACTTTTTAGGAATCATGGAATTATTGCACAGTTTGATTCATTTCTGATGGGGCACCTTAAAGAATCTGGCAATCCTGGAAGTGGTAAGCAGTCATATTTATCACCAACAATCTACGAAGAAATTGTTCTGCTGATGGCGAAATATGTTAGGAATTATATTGAGACAGCTTAAAACTGCAAAGTACTTCTCAGTTTCAGTTGATGTAACACCAGACCTGGTTCATGTTGATCAGCTAACAGTGATTGTGCGATATGTCATCTCTGGAAAGCCGGTAGAAAGATTTTTAACTTTCCTGCAGACGGGCTCTCACAAAGCTGAAGTGCTGTCAGGACAGCCGGTAGAAAGACTTTTAACTTTCCTACAGACTGGCTCTCACAAGGCTGAAGTGCTGTCTGCATCTCTGCTAGAATTTCTAGAAAAAAGAAGGTATTAATTTTGAAGACTGCAGAGGGCAGTCCTACGACAAAGTACGTAATATGTGCGGTTGCTACACAGGAACTCAGACCAGACTTAAAAATAAGAACACAACAGCAGTTTTTATTCCCAGTGCTGCTCACTCACTGAGTCTTGTACGACAGGCTGCTGCCTCTTGCTGTATGTAAGCTGTTAGTTATTTTGGCTTTATAGAGCCTATGCACCTTTTTTTCTGCGTCAACACGCAGATGGGCAAATCTAATAAAGTCTTTGAAAGGAAAGAAAAGAGCACTAATGAGAAGTCTCTTTCAGGCACTCGTTGCTCAGCAAGAGCTGATGCTACTGAAACCCCTGTACATGGATACAACTCTATTCAAAATGCCCTCAAAGATATTGAAAGAGACTTAGAGCATACACCCGACGCAAAACATGAAGCTCGGACATTGGGAGACAAAATGGATTGTCTTGAAACTGCTTTGATGGCTAAGTTCTGGAACATAATCCTAATACGGTTCAACAGTACAAGCAAAGTTTTTTAAGGTATTGATGTTGACCTGAAAAAGATGGTAGATTCACTGGAAAGGTTTCTGAAATCAATTCGAGATATGTATGAAGAGCTGGAAGTGGATGCTAGGAACATCTGTGGTAACACAGACTACAAATCAACTACAAGTAGGCAAAGAAAAAGAAACAAGCAATATGATGCAGGCCCAACATCAGTCTCAGAGGAAGTTTTGTCTCCTAGAGAAAAATTCAGACGTGAAACTTTCAATGCCATTTTAGATCAGTTGTGTGTTGCCTTACAACAACGCAGGGTAGCATACCAAACAGTGTATGACAGCTTCAATGAAATAGTCAACTTATGCACTCTACCTGATGTAAAGATAAGAAATGAGGCTAAGAAACTTATCAGTTTTTACCCTCAAGATTTAAGTAGTGTGTTTGTTGAGGAAATTGTCCAGTTTGCAGCCTTTGCCTAGTTCAGGTCATGTCTCACTCCATCTCAGCAGGCAGTTTTACTACATGATGAAGGGCTTGCTGATACCCTTTCCAGGTGTTAATGTTGCCCTTAGAATATATTTGAGCAAATTGGCAGTGATAAAGAATTATCTGAGAACGACAATGACCCATGGAAGACTAAGTGATCTGTGCCTATTGGATATTGAGAGCAGTGTCTTCAAGAAGATCCAATTTGATGAGTGAGTTCAAGCTCTTACAGATTCTAAGTGTAGAGAGAAAGACTTTTTGTAGATATTACAGTGTGATCATGTGATGCATAAATGTGATGTATGGTTTGCTAATTCCAGTTACTTATGTAATGTTTGATTTGTAAATTTGGTGATTTGTTGCAGACTGTTAAGATTGTGCAAAAAACTTACTTATCCGTTACCTAGCCGTTATAAGATGGCCCTCTCCTAACAGGGTTACTTTTTACAAAAAGAGGGATTCAATCAATTTCTTTCTTGAAGTTAGACGGTTTTGATTTTTTCCCATTAGCAAATTATTATATGAAAAATATATATATATAGATATCGATAGTGTGACAACAAATATATAACTAAATACTCATCAGTAATTATTATATAGTCAAAGGTATTAAAGTCAATAAATTTGAGAAAAATAAAATCAGACGTCTTCTTCGACACCTAACATATATTTCTCGAAAACTGCTGTTTATCGTTCATTTTAGTTCATTTCTTATTTGCAATTCAATTAAATTTCCATGTTGAGGGCCCCCCAAACCTGAAGTGCCTCGGACCCTCCAAGGTCTAAATCCGGCCCTGCACGCACGCACGCACACACACACACACACACACACACACACACACACACACACACACACACACACAGGACAATAAGGAGCCCGGAGAAAAAAGAGATCAGTCATAGAGCCAGATATGAATATGTACAGGTAAGAAGGGAGGCCCAAAGACAATATGGAAATAACATGGCAGCGAAAGCCAAACCTGACCCAAAGTTGCTGTACAGCCACAGCAGGAGGAAAACACTAGTCAAAGACCAAGGCTGAGGAAGGAAGGAGGAGAGATCACAAGAAACGATCGTGAAGTATGTGAGGAGCTCAACATGAGCTTCAAAGAAGTGTTCACAGAGGAGGCTGAAAGGACTCCAGAAAGACGGAGAGATGGGATACATCATCAAGTTTTAGACACAATACATACAACCGAGGAAGAAGTAAAGAAGCTGTTAAGTGAGCTAGATACCTCAAAGGCGATGGGGCCAGATAACATCTATCCATGGGTCCTGAGAGAGGGAGCAGAGGTGCTGTGCCACTTAACAACAATCTTCAACACATCTATCGAAACAGGGCGACTACCTGAGATTTGAGGGACAGCAAATGTAGTCCCAATTTTGAAAAAAAAAAGAGGAAGACACGAAGCATTAAACTACAGACTTGTGTCACTGACATGTATATTATGCAAAGCCATGGAAAAAATATCAGAAGAGTAGTGGTGTCGCAAACTTACTGGTATTCTATGACAGGGTGACAGCAGTAAAACAAGAGAAAGAGGGGTGGGAAGATTGCATTTTCTTAGACTGTTAAGGTGTTTGACACAGTTCCACATGAGAGATTAATGCAAAAGCGGAGGACTAGGCAGGGATAAGAGGGATAACGGAAGGAATAGACTCCGAAGTGTCTCTGTTTGCAGATGATGTGAAGCTGATGAGAAGAATCCATTCGGATGAGCACCAGGCAGAACTACAGAGGAATCTGGACAGGCTGCAGGCCTGGTCCAGCAACTGGCTCCAGGAGTTCAACCCCATCAAGTGCAAAGTCATGAATATTGGGGAAGGGCAAAGAAGAGCGCAGGCGGAGTACAGTCTAGGGGGCCAGAGACTACAAACCTCACTCAAGGAAAAAGATCTTTGAGTGAGTATAACACCAGACACATCCATCTCCTGAGGCGCACATCAGCCGAATAACTGCTGCAGCATACGGGCGCCTAGCAAACCTAAGAACAACATTCCGACATCTTAATTAGGAATCGTTCAGGACCCTGTACACTGTGTACTTTAGGCTCATATTGGAGTATGCAGCACCAGTTTGGAACCCACACCTAGCCAAGCAAGTAAGGAAACTAGTTGCAAAGGTTTGCAACAAGACTAGTCCCGGAGCTAAGGGGTATGTCCTACGAGGAGAGGAAGGGAGGTCGACCTGACGACACTGGAGGACAGAAGAGATAAGGGGGAATATGATAACGACATATAAAATACTGAGAGGAATCGACAATGTGGAGAGAGACAGGATGTTCCAGCAACAAGGGGTCACAGTTGGAAGTTGAAGACTGAGATTAATCACAAGGATGTTAGGAAGTATTTCTTCAGTCACAGAGTTGTCAGGAAGTGGAATAGTCTGGGAAGTGATGTAGTGGAGTCAGTATCCATACATAGCTTTAAGAAGAGGTATGATAAATCTCATGGAGCAGGAAGAGTGACCTAGGTGCTGCCAGTGAAGAGGCGGGGCCAGGAGCTGTGAATCGACCCCTACAACCACAACTACGTGAGTACAACTAGGTGAGTACACACATACTCGCCGTCCCTCCCTCCCTCTCCCCAGTTGCTTGAGTCTACTGAACCTCAAAAGTACCATCCTTTGTTTTTGCGTCTATTCTAATCCCTCACATTTAAACCACCACCACCACAGGTGTCTGAGCCTATTATCCCTCTTATATACAAACGTGCACTCACCTCCACAGGTGGTGGAGCCAGCTATATACATACACCTGGCCCACCCCTGATGCTTGAGCCTTCCATCCCTCACATGCGCCGCACTAAGTGCTTCAACCATTCCTTAAATATTTGTACACGTCCCTTCCATTTTCTTGATTATTCAGCTGTTTCATGTTGACAGCTCAGGCATCTAGTAATGCTGTTAGATGAAAAATAATTTTGCGCTACAATAACAGTGCATAAAATAAGACCTGATATTAAAAAAGTTGGAAAAAGTATTCTTTACATACCGCAAGTCGTCAACAATACTGTTTACAAGTTGTCCTCGCTGTTACCTCTGATCTACGCTTATCCAGACACCGCCATATTGTACCACACAAATGCCATAACCGTCAGGCCCCTATGTCCGCTATGTCTAGTATATCCATTGTATTCACTATGTTAATATGCTCACTGTGTCCAATATGTCCACTACGCGTGATATGTGTTGTATATGAGTAAATATGCAAAACGAGCTGGAGAGGTTCATAGAGGCATGAGGAGGTCGAGCAGCATTTGAGTGTTTCGGACCAAGAATTTCTTTTTCAGTGTTCTGCACATTTATTTTCTTGTGTACATGGTACATCAGGTAAATTGCTTTCAAATATTTATATACTGCGGGTATGATACTCCGTCTGTACACGTGTTACGTCACTCTGTTATGTCACAGAACGGATGGGATTCGAATCCATGTCAGGGAAATCCTGAAACTCACAGGTAAGTGCGCTGATCACCCGACCAGCTGGCACTAATAAGATTCATTCAAATACGTATATTTCTAAAACCATAGGGGGAGTTCCAGCCTCACCCGTGTTATTACGATTTCGTGAGCCAAGTTGTCAGCTTTGAAGAGACTTGTGCTTGAGCACTCCACAGCCACGCTGGTGTGGGCTTCGTCTGTAAAAAGCACCTACATTTCTTGTCACAGTGGTGGCCCATGCTAACCTTACTGTTGGTGTATAAAAATATTCCTAGTTGAAAAAATCTTATTAGAGCCAGCTGGCTCAGTTGTTAACGCACTGGACGGTAAGTTTTAAAACTCTCCTGCCATGGCTTCAACTCACACCCGTTGTTCTGTGATATGTTTGGTATCGTGTTACTACCATTTCGTGAGTCATTCACACTGTTCATGGTATTGCAGATAGTGACAAGCGTTACTTCACTTTGTACTCCAGGTTCTCACAAGTGTTACTTCACCTTGTACTCTAGATTCTCACAAGTGTTATTTCACTTCGTACTCTAGGTTCTCACAAATGTTACTTTTGTGTTCAAGGTATTCCAGGTATCCCCAGGGGGAAAACTTTAAAAGGTTACCTGGAGTATACGTGGAGAGGGCTACGGGGGTCACCGCCCCCGCGGCTCGGTCTGAGACCATGCCCCATGGCGGATCAGGGTCTCATCAACCAGGCTGTTACTGCTGGCCGCACGCAAGCTGACGTACGAACCACAGCCCGGTTGGTCAGGTACTGACTTTAGGTGCCTGTCCAGTGCCTTCTTAAAGACAGCCAGGGGTCTATTGGTAATCCCCCTTATGTATACTGGGAGGCAATTGAACTGTCCTGGGCCCCGGACACTTATTGTGTTGTCTCTCAATGTATTCGTGGCGCCCCTGCTTTTCATCGGGGATATATTGCATCTCCTGCGGAATCTTTTGCTTTCATAGGGAGTGATTTTCGTGTGCAGGTTTGGCACCAATGCCTCCAGGACCTTGCAAGTATATATTAACATGTATCTCTCTCGCCTGCATACCAGGGAATGCAGATCAAGGACCTTCAACCGTTCCCAGTAATTTAGGTGCCTTATCATACTTATGTGTGTCGTGAAAGTTCTTTGTACATTCTCCAGGTCTGCAGTGTCGCCTGCCTGTAATGTACAGCAGTATTCCAGCCTAGAGGGCACAATCGATTTGAAGAGAATCACCAATGACTTGGCGACCCTAGTTTTAAAGGTTGTAATTATCCATCCTATCATTTTCTTAGCAGATGAGGTAGATACATTGTTGTGGTCTTTGAATGCGAGATCCTCTGACATTATCACTCCCAGGTCTTTCACATTACTTTTCCGCTCTATTGTATGGTTAGAATTTTTTATATACCCTGATACATTTTTAATTTCCTCAAGTTTCCCATATCTGAGTAGTTGAAATTTCTCCTCGTTGAACTTCATATTGTTTTGAGTGGCCCATTCGAAGATTTGGTTGATGTCCGCTTGAAGTCTCCGGTGTCTTCGATGGAGGTCACTGTCAAGGTAATCCGGGTGTCATCCGCAAAGGAAGACACGGAGGTATGGCTGACATCCCTATGTCAGAAATGAGGATGAGGAATAGAATGGGAGCGAGTACTGTGCCTTGTGGAACAGAGCTTTTTACCGTGGCTGCCTGGGACTTTATTCCGTTTACTGTTACTTTTTGTGTTCTATTTGTCGGGAAGTTGTAGATCCATCTACCAACTTTTCCTGTTATTCCTTTATCAATCATTTTGTGTGTTATTACACCATGGTCACGCTTGTCGAAAGCTTTTGCAGAGTCTGTGTATACTACATCTGTATTTTGTTTATCCTCTATCCAGGACCTTGTCATAGTGGTCCAGTAGCTGGGACAGGCAGTACAGAGTAAGGTACTTTCGAGTTTTTAACGAACATTTAGAAGAAAGAAACGAAAAATGTTGCTGAGAAATGTTTCAAAAATTGGAAAATCTGTGTTCGTTAAACTAAAAAAATGGATGTGCAAGAAAGGTATAAAATACCGACAATATGAAAGTTAAGACACATGTGCAACATCTGGATATCTTTATTGTAGACGTTTCGCCATCCAGTGGCTTTATCAATACAGATTCTAGGACATAATAGGAAGACAGTAGAACTATATACAAAAGATGAGGTAATCAGTCCCTCGGCCTTGGAGTTAGTGTTCACAGCATCGTGGTGGAGGAGAATCTGGAGCAAAGACAAGAAGACTGGCGGTTATATAGGCGTCAGTGGATAGGGACGGGCAGTAGACGAGGGCAAATTCACTGGTAGGCGGGATTCCCCAGTGGAAGTAGGTCCTTCCCAAAGAGATGGGTTAGTTGCAGCAGCCGTGAAGAAGGTCTTGTAGATGTCCTCTGAACCAAGATTCCATGATGTTGCAGTGTCTGACAAGTTGTGCAAGAAAGGTATAAAATACCGACAATATGAAAGTTAAGACACATGTGCAACATCTGGATATCTTTATTGTAGACGTTTCGCCATCCAGTGGCTTTATCAATACAGATACTAGGACATAATAGGAAGACACTAACTCCAAGGCCGAGGGACTGATTACCTCATCTTTTGTATATAGTTCTACTGTCTTCCTATTATGTCCTAGAATCTGTATTGATAAAGCCACTGGATGGCGAAACGTCTACAATAAAGATACCCAGATGTTGCACATGTGTCTTAACTTTCATAAAAAAATGGAATAAAAACGCGACTGTTTATTTTTCTCAATTTTGATTACTCATTAATATTCCATTCATAATTTATTTATATTCTATTTCTCTACGTTTCTGTTTGAAGCAATATTATCTTTTATTTTTTTAGAAAAATTAAGTTTGATATAATTAGTTCTAAGAAATTGGTAAATTGGCACCAAAATCACTACGAAATATGTCCATTTAAGACATACCAATGTTTAGGGTTTGAAACCGATAAAACGAGCCATTCCTAGGTCTGTATACCTTGTACACGTACTTGTAGTAAATAAAGATATTATTATTATTATTATTATTATTATTATTATTATTATTATTATTATTATTATTATTATTTTTACTATTATTATTATTATTATTATTATTATTATTATTATTATTATTATTATTATTTTTACTATTATTATTATTATTATTATTATTATTATTATTATTATTATTATTATTATTATTATTATTCCTTGAATCGAATCAGAAGGCATCACACTCCACAGGCACTGTGTGAACAATTATGTGCAATAATTAGAGAATGACTCTTCTGATCGGCTTTAAACTTTTAATGCTCATTTGTTTTCCTCTCAATGAATTTTTGTTATGTAAGTTTTTACATACTAGTTTTATTAACCCAACTGGTTTCCTTGACTTAGGAAATCGTAATGACACGGTCTGGAGTTTAGAGACTCCTTGACCGCGAGTTTTATCCCCGCCTGTGGTATGGTTTGGTTTCCTTGAGTTTACTGAAGAATATCTTCCAATCTTAGGTTAAATGTTTATAGTCTTTATATAAATCCTACTTAATAACTTTTATGCACAATTATTTATTTACGCTGGTAAATATTACTTAGAGAAATGTTTGAATTTATTGTCCTGTCTTAGTTATAATTTGCATATTTTCATGGTAGAAACTGTCAAAATTGATACTATTTTGATTTTCATGGGCTAATTTCTAAGTGCCGTATCTAATTCTTTTCAATTTTAAACGCTGATCGTTTTTTAATTCAGATTCTCGTTGACTTCAAATTTAATGATATTTTGTAATTTAGGATGTAGGCCATACACAAATAACCCGCACATAAAAGAGAGAAGCTTACGACGACGTTTCGGTCCGACTTGGACCATTGACAAAGTCACACTAACAGAGGTGGAGCAGGACGGCTATATATAGGCAGGAAGAGGTGGAGGTAGTAGTAGTAGTAATAGTAGTAGTATTCTTGTACTACTACTACTACTATTACTACTACTACTACTACTACTACTACTACTACTACTACTACTACTACTACCTCCACCTCTTCCTGCCTATATATAGCCGTCCTGCTCCACCTCTGTTAGTGTGACTTTGTCAATGGTCCAAGTCGGACCGAAACGTCGTCGTAAGCTTCTCTCTTTTATGTGCGGGTTATTTGTGTATCGTTCCAGTCACGGTATTGTGCCTTTTTTTAGGATGTAGGCCCTTTGGATAAGGTAATTTGCCTTTATTCTGGCTTCAAATCTGCTGTTTCTTATGGGGAAATTTGGCATAGTTTTGAGATGTATATGCCATAATTTACCAGATTTTATTTAAAAAAAAGGAGATTATTGTCAATGTAGTAATTTGTGAATGATAACTGCGATTCGCATCCAATTTTCAACCTTGATATTTAACTGGATTATAAACTTAGGCTACACTCTGCATTAATTTTTTCCTCATAAATTGATGTACAGCGACCGAAATTTCTCCTCATAAATTGATGTACAGCGACCGAAATTTCTCGTCATAAATTGATGTACAGCGACCGAAATTTCTCCTCATAAATTGATGTACAGCGATCGAAATTTCTCGTCATAAATTGATGTACAGCGATCGAAATTTCTCGTCATAAATTGATGTACAGCGACCGAAATTTCTCGTCATAAATTGATGTACAGCGACCGAAATTTCTCCTCATAAATTGATGTACAGCGATCGAAATTTCTCGTCATAAATTGATGTACAGCGATCGAAATTTCTCGTCATAAATTGATGTACAGCGACCGAAATTTCTCGTCATAAATTGATGTACAGCGACCGAAATTTCTCGTCATAAATTGATGTACAGCGACCGAAATTTCTCGTCATAAATTGATGTACAGCGACCGAAATTTCTCGTCATAAATTGATGTACAGCGATCGAAATTTCTCGTCATAAATTGATGTACAGCGACCGAAATTTCTCGTCATAAATTGATGTACAGCGACCGAAATTTCTCGTCATAAATTGATGTACAGCGATCGAAATTTCTCGTCATAAATTGATGTACAGCGACCGAAATTTCTCGTCATAAATTGATGTACAGCGACCGAAATTTCTCGTCATAAATTGATGTACAGCGACCGAAATTTCCCCTCATAAATTGATGTACAGCGACCGAAATTTCTCGTCATAAATTGATGTACAGCGACCGAAATTTCTCGTCATAAATTGATGTACAGCGACCGAAATTTCTCCTCATAAATTGATGTACAGCGATCGAAATTTCTCGTCATAAATTGATGTACAGCGATCGAAATTTCTCGTCATAAATTGATGTACAGCGACCGAAATTTCTCGTCATAAATTGATGTACAGCGACCGAAATTTCTCGTCATAAATTGATGTACAGCGACCGAAATTCTTCTAGTTCGCTGAATACGTTAATAACGTCTCCCTGAAGGCGACTTTAAAGTGGCTGCAGAAAAAAATAATCTTTATTCTTCCTCTAACTTTTCATTTGTGTTTAGCTCGTACATGAGAAAGCTTCTTGCAGTTGGTATATGCAGGTCTCCTATGTCCAAAGTTGTCCGACCCATTTCCAGCAGCCAGGAATGGCTGTAGTAACTTACAAAACTTTCTTAACTTACAAAATGCTCTGCTCAGCAGCGCCTGTGATTAAAAGTGATATAACTCCTAGTTCTACTACGGTAGAAAAATTAAGTTTGTGTGTTTATATCTTCTACTTAATGTGTAAATAAGTGTGAAATTTTGATTCCCGTTTAATCGCATGTAAAATATTTGAGTCTCCCTCCTCTAAATGATTTTCAAATTGATGACATTAATTAAATTTATCTTGTGGGATAATTTTTCACTGTACTAAATTTCTTAGGAAACTTGGAATTGTTAGAATTAATGTAGCAACAGAAGAATGCCTCTTCGGATCGGCTTCAAATCTTCAACTCTGTGAATTTTCCAGAAAGTAAAGAGGCATTATTCTTGGGCTATTATTCTAAATAAAAAAAAACTTGGCTTTCACTTTGAGAATTATAAATTTGAAATGCCAGTTTTTTAAAGGGTTTCCATATAATAACTATAAATCGTCTTTGATAAAACTTACTCAGAAATATTTTTGTATTGATTTTTGGGATTTGTGAAACAGGAATTTCTTTGAAATTCTAACATCATAGATTTTTGTAGGGATCTTTAAAGAGGGCAAATAAAAAAAAAAGAAAAATATTGATAATTCACGTTTTTAAAGCGATTTTAATTTTCACGAGTTAGGTGAACACTTAAAACTTGGTGCCAGAGAAGTCATATTGACAGAATATTCTCACCTCCTCTTAAACCTTAAGTTCTAGTTTCAGAACGCCTTATGTGATCGGCTTCAAATTTTCTACATTGCTCAGCTATTACTCTGTGAAGTATTAAGTAGATCACGACCAAAACTGCTTCCCTGAGATTAACTTATAAAGCCATTTCTGTTCGGCGTCAGTATTTAAACACACATACGTACTGCTAAGAAGAAAGTTAAAGAAAGATTAAGGGAAATCGGCCTGACGACACTGGAGGACAGGAGGGTCAGGGGAGACATGATAACGACATATAAAATACTGCGTGGAATACAGTACTTAGGCTTCCTTTTATCTCTTTTTAATCCGCTTGTGGTACAGCGATATTTTGCATTATGTCACCTGATTAAGTTTTCTGAGTGAGGTGACGTCATGCTGATGAGAGGTTCTTGATCCCTGGAACTGAGCTTATCCTCGCCTTGCTTGGATCGAACCTGGATGCTTCCCATTCCTCAAACGTTACATGGCCCCTACAGCTCTAGCGCCTTTCCCTATTTAAAAAGCAGACATTAGCGAACGGAATCAGTTTTCATAGGCTGATATTGTGAATGTAACATTTCTTGGGAATAGGCTGAGTAGGTTCAAATTTTGTTGTGTTATGTTCAATGATACTGGTGTTCATAAGCGATGATGTGATTTCTTCAAAGGAAACTTTGTCTTGATTTTAAGTTGGGTAAGTTTTCATATCTCACGAAATCGTAACACAATTGTAAACCAGCCAAGGTACGGGTGGGGTTTGAACCCATGGCGAGTGAGTCCTAAAACTCCAGGCCAGTCGGCCAGCTGGCCCAGGCCAATCGGCCAGCTGGCGCAGGTCAGTCTGCCAGATGGCCCAGGTCAGTCTGCCAGCTGGCCCAGGTCAGTTGGCCAGCTGGCGCAGGTCAGTCTGCCAGATGGCCCAGGTCAGTCTACCAGCTGGCCCAGGTCAGTTGGCCAGCTGGCCCAGGTCAGTCTGCCAGCTGATCCAGTGGCTCACCCTCCCGTACTGTGGTTTGGATAAGTTTTAATTTTCAATTTTTATTTCTCAAATTGGTTTCTGTGAACTACCGCAGATTGTTTCTTCTGATCAGAAATAAATAACAGCGTTTGAATGTATTGTTTTTTCCTGGGTTTAATCTATAACATCTGTGTGACCTCAAGAATGATTTTTAAAAAGTGTATATTACTTTCGTGAAGTATTTATGTACTTATAAATTTTCTTCTTTGCTTATTTTCCAACTTATTTCATTACTTGTAAGTTGAGAAATCTTCAACAGAAGTTTAGAGTGATTTTGATCTGTGTTCTAATTTGCTGTTTTTGGGGCAAAGAAATTAGGAAAATAATATGCTGCTTTTCATGCTATAATTTCTGAGTATCTCATCTAATTAGGTTCGATTCGCCTACTCTGATAATTAGGAACGACTAGCCTACTCTAATAATTAGGATCGACTCGCCTACTCTGATAATTAGGATCGACTCGCCTACTCTAATAATTAGGATCGACTCGGCTACTCTAATAATTAGGTTCGACTCGTCTACTCTGATAATTAGGATCGACTCGCCTACTCTGATAATTAGGATCGACTCGCCTACTCTGATAATTAGGATCGACTCGCCTACTCTGATAATTAGGATCGACTCGCCTACTCTGATAATTAGGTTCGACTCGCCTACTCTGATAATTAGGTTCGACTCGCCTACTCTGATAATTAGGTTCGACTCGCCTACTCTGATAATTAGGATCGACTCGCCTACTCTGATAATTAGGATCGACTCGCCTACTCTGATAATTAGGATCGACTCACCTACTCTAATAATTAGGATCGACTCGCCTACTCTGATAATTAGGATCGACTCTCCTACTCTGGTAATTAGGTTCGACTCATCTACTCTGATAATTAGGATCGACTCGCCTACTCTGATAATTAGGATCGACTCGCCTACTCTGATAATTAGGATCGACTCGTCTACTCTAATAATTAGGATCGACTCGCCTACTCTGATAATTAGGATCGACTCTCCTACTCTGATAATTAGGTTCGACTCGCCTACTCTGATAATTAGGTTCGACTCGCCTACTCTGATAATTAGGTTCGACTCGCCTACTCTGATAATTAGGTTCGACTCTCCTACTCTGATAATTAGGTTCGACTCGCCTACTCTGATAATTAGGATCGACTCTCCTACTCTGATAATTAGGATCGACTCGCCTACTCTGATAATTAGGATCGACTCGCCTACTCTGATAATTAGGATCGACTCGCCTACTCTGATAATTAGGATCGACTCGCCTACTCTGATAATTAGGTTCGACTCGCCTACTCTGATAATTAGGATCGACTCTCCTACTCTGATAATTAGGTTCGACTCGCCTAATCTGATAATTAGGTTCGACTCGCCTACTCTGATAATTAGGTTCGACTCGCCTACTCTGATAATTAGGTTCGACTCGCCTACTCTGATAATTAGGATCGACTCGCCTACTCTGATAATTAGGATCGACTCGCCTACTCTGATAATTAGGATCGACTCGCCTACTCTGATAATTAGGTTCGACTCGCCTACTCTGATAATTAGGTTCGACTCGCCTACTCTGATAATTTGATTAGGCAGGTTCTGAGCGGTTTCAACCTTAATGTTTTTGAGTATTTTAGGATATTGGTTTCTTGAGATAACAAAAGAATTCCTCTTCATTTTATCTTCAAAACTGATGTCTCTTAGGGAAACGTTTGAATTAGATTTTGACGATATATCTCATAATTTACGAATTTTATTGAAAAAATGAGATATTACTTTCCAATTGGTGAATGTGAGTGACTCTTCGGATTTGTTTAAAATTTGCAGTGCTTATATTTAACTGCACTACAAACTTATGCTGCAGTATTTCGATTGCATGCACTGGAGGCCTGGTCACAGACCGGGCCGCGGGGGCGTTGACCCCCGGAACTCTCTCCAGGTAAACTCTCTCCAGGTAAACTGAAGAACAAGATACCAGTATTATGCAATATTATGATACCTATAGATCTCGCAGAACTTGAAATAAATCTAGTTTCTCTTGTTTTATAATGTCATGTAATTAAGCAGCGGCCCGGTGGTCTGGTGGCTAAAGCTCCCGCTTCACACACGGAGGGCCCGGGTTCGATTCCCGGCGGGTGGAAATTCCGACACGTTTCCTTACACCTATTGTCCTGTTCACCTAGCAGCAAATAGGTACCTGGGTGTTAGTCGACTGGTGTGGGTCGCATCCTGGGGGACAAGATTAAGGACCCCAATGGAAATAAGTTAGACAGTCCTCGATGACGCACTGACTTTCTTGGGTTATCCTGGGTGGCTAACCCTCCGGGGTTAAAAATCCGAACGAAATCTTATCTTATCTTAAGTCTTGCGTCTACACTGAGTAACGAGTGAGACTTCACTAGTTACTTCACATAAGCCTTGTAAATAGAATTACCAAAACTTATTGCTTGGGTAGCATGGAAAATTGGGGTGGGCCAATATTCTGTTAGTGGGATGGATTGTGAGGGACTTGCCTGGTATAGGCCAACAGGCCTGCTGCAGTGTTCCTCCTTTCTTATGTTATGTTCTTATCTCTTCACTGTAAGGCTATCTTTTGAGAGCCATTCAAATGATCCATAAGAAAATGCCTCTTGTGAACCATAGTGACCTTTGTTTCTGAAACAGAGATTGTTGTAGGCGAATGATCTCACGTCTTGTAGACGAGAATCGACAGATTGATAAATTAGACACATGTGTAGCTCTTGGGTATCTTTAATAAGGAAACGTTTCACCACACAGTGGCTTCATCAGTCTATACAAACGAGAATGTTGAAGAACAGGAAGAGTTCTTCAACATTCTCCTTGTATGGACTGATGAAGCCACTGTGTGGCGAAAAGTTTCCTTATTTAAGATACCCAAATGTTGCACATATGTCTAATTTATCACCTCACGTCTTGAACAGAAAGCTTTTTAATAATTACCACTCTGGAGATTTGGAAAAAACGAAAAGAAAGAATGCAGCCACGTATAATGAAAAAAGACATCTTGTACAATTACACTCACAATCTACGAAATAAATAGTTGTTTTGAAAGAGAACATATATGAAACATAATACACGAACTCAAGAGGTATATACAAATATAAAAGAGTAAAACTAGGTTTCCCATAATTCCAAGTCAACAAAGTACACATCTGAGCAGATTCCAGGTAGTCAAGATGATGTCCCAAACAAATACAGTGAGTAGATACACAAATAACCCGCACATAAAAGAGAGAAGCTTACGACGACGTTTCGGTCCGACTTGGACCATTGACAAAGTCACTTTGTCAAAGTGACTTTGTCAATGGTCCTAGTCGGACCGAAACGTCGTCGTAAGCTTCTCTCTTTTATGTGCGGGTTATTTGTGTATCGTTCCAGTCACGGTATTGTGCCTTTTTGTTATTTACTGTGAGTAGATGTCAAGAAGGAAGTCAGTCGTGTCTATCCACAAAGGACAAACATCAAAGACTCAAGTCACATCTTGTTGCCTAGCGACAGTACCTCGACTCAGAACATTTGCATAAGACCGAGTGTTGATTTTGAGACAACAGTGAAATACTGTAAGCTATGCGTTCGTAAAATTGTACCAGTTAAATTTTCTGAAAACTCTGAACGATAACTGGGTGACTACCAATCTTAGCAGTTGCGGCGTTCCATTAAAACTTTAATCAACAGTGCCCACAATATTGACATATGCAGCAGACACAAGACAATGTATAAAATCAAAGTCTCAATCTTGACGTCAGAGCACATTCTGCATCTCTAAAAAAGTGAGGGGAGTGGAGGGCGTTGCTGGCCGCATAGCAACGCTCACCATTTGTTATGTAATAGTTTGTGTTCCAGGCGGTGACAGCTCCATCACTCCTCCATCAGTATCACAAATATTATACATATAAACCTCTCATAGACAAATATAAAATTTGTATAAAAATACGTTGTTATTACAACAAAGCTCTCAGTACTCGTACAATACATTAAATATCATTAGCATATATTTATATTTTCAATCGAAAACAATTGCAAAACTAAATACGTAATATATTATTGAACATTAACCTCAGCAACAAACATCAAATCCCTCTGTGTCATCCAGAACACAGCTGTACGGGCCATGCTGGGGGCTCCTAGGTGGGCCAGTGCAGTGGCTCTGAACCTTGAGGTGCAGCTACAGCCTCTTGAAGACAGGTTCCAACTGGTAGCTGCCAGGAGGATTGCAAAGTATCTCCGACTCCCAGGGGCTGACAAACTGATGAGAGATTTACAGGTCCGCCAGGGACAGGTCATTCCACTGCATCCCGGCCGCCGATGGATGTGGTCGGTAGCAGATGCCACACAGAAGCTCTTGCCCATGACATTGCTCCAGGCGGAAGGCTGCGTCAGACTGGCAGCGAACTACACGGTGCCACCCCCTTGGGCACCAGAGCTGTTTGCGGTGCGCTGGACAACCCTACCAGACAGCAAGAGGCATTGCACCCGGGACATTCTGCATTACCTTGCCTCGGCTAGCACTGTGGGTGCGGAAGGCCCAGGGTGTGTGCCATATTACACTGATGGCTCCAGAGACCCAGTGGCAGGCCGCACAGCTGCTGGGATGTTCTACAGCAATCTGACAGCAGGTTGGCGCCTCCCAGACCATTGCACCATCCTCCAGGCCGAACTCTTTGCCATCCAACAAGCTCTGCGGCATGCTCTTGCAGACCATCAGCATCCCCCCATCATCCACGTTGATTCCAAGGCAGCGATCCAATCGCTTATGCACGGAGAGCCAAAGGACAACATACACTTAATCACATCCATCCGGGGTGACCTGCAGACTCTCATGGCCCAGGGTCGCAGGGCTACCATCAACTGGATCCCGAGCCATGTGGGTATCCCTGGCAATGATGCTGCAGATGAGGCTGCTAGGACTGCAACCCTCGAGGCACAGCCACGTGCTGCGATCTCCATCAGCCTCAGCCAGATTGCGCTGTGGGCTGCTGGTGCGGCCAGGCGCCCATTCCCTGACCCTGGGGATTCACGGAGCCTCTGTTGGTATGTCAGGGCGACCCACAGGGTGCCCTCTCCAAGTATTCGGACACAGTCCAGGGAACTGAGGGTGCATATCCACCGCCTACGCTTAGGGTATCCCACCACTGCGCGGATTGTTGAACGGGCACGGGAGGAGCTCTGTGCCCATTGTGACCGAATGGTTCCGCAGCCCTTGGTGCACTACCTGTTAGACTGCCCGGCTATGATGCCCCTTCGCCGTAGACACTTCCCAATGACCCCAGTAGGGCAGACCCGAGAGGATGAGGCAGCACATCTTGTGTACTTAGCTGTCAGGGACTTGGAAACCTTACTTCCAGTCCTTACACGTCATCCGCCCCCCCCCGCTGAAGTTGCTGCGAGGGCCTGCTTTGGGCCTCCATTGCACTGCACACCAGCCACTGTAAGTGCACACTAACGTTTGATACGTCATCTGGCCATTGGGCCGGTGGGGTACCCCCCCCCTCTTCCTGCTGAAGACCTGCTACACAGGTGCAAGTAACGATAAATGTCACTTCCCTACCCGGGGAGCCAATGCCGGGTCACCAAAATGGAAGAGACCCGGGCCGGGATTACCGGCGAATCAAATAGAATAGAATAGAATAGAACCTCAGCAGCATCGACACCATGCCTGACCCTTCTAGGGTAGGGTAGGTGCCTGAGCCCGAGCCTTTAGCTCATAAGACTGTCATTCCCATTAGTCCCCTTCCGGCGGGGATGACAGACCAGAGAGGCCTAGCTTGTGGCTAGGCCTGGGGACAGTTGGTCCCAAAGATGAGGAGGTACTTGTGCCTCCTCCCATGGAAGACTTAGGTCTCAGACACTCCCTAAAGAGGGAGCCAAGGCCGGGCCACCACTTGGAAAAGGCCCGGGCCGGGAGAATACTGGCTAATCTTTAATAATAATAAATAATCAGCAGCATGATTCAGCTCATGGTTGCAAATAGCAGAAAAATTAGCCTGATTAGAAATGGATTGATCCTCGTTACCACTAAAGTGTCTGTGTACTTACTCTTCAGATGACATTTTTACAATAGTGTAAATAAGAGATAACCAGAGTCTTCTTATGATGATGACCGGCGATAATGGCGACAAGTTCACCTATATTTTGTTCCCATTTATCAGATCCGCATATTTGTAGTGTGTGTTTGCGTGTGTGTGTGTACTCATCTATTTGTGGTTGCAGGGGTCGAGACATAGCTCCTGGCTCTGCTCCTTCACTGATCGTTACTAGGTCCCCCTCTCTCCCTGCTCCATGAGCTTTATACCTTTATCATACTCTGTTAAATAATATTCCAGTAGTCCTTTCACGAGCTAGTCCAAAATCACCGACCGAATCTGGTGAGTGATCCACTCACCAGATTCGTCCAGATTCGTCCAAGAAATAAGTGAACAAAGGACTGGATTCAAAAGCTGAAAGAGTTTCTAGGCGCCCTTAACACCCAAACAGATTCGTTGAAAAAATAAGGTATCCTCTGACCGGATTCATAAGCTGAGGGGTTTTATACTCCCTTATTAAACACCCAAACAGTAACTACTATAACAGCCTGAGCTTGCTACCATCTGCAGCTCATAAGACTGCCATCCCCACGAGCCCTTTTAGGGCGGGGCAGATGGCAGACCAGAGGCCTAGCTTCTCCCTACGAGCCCCGTGAGGGCGGGGAATGTGGCTAGGCCTGGGGACACTTGGTCCCAAAGATGAGGAGGTACTTGTACCTCCTCCCATGGGAGACTTAAGTCTCGAGACACTCCCCAGATAGGGAGCCAAGGCCGGGTCACCACTACTTGGAAAAGACCCGGGCCGGGAGAATACCGGCAAATAAAAAAAAAAAAAAAAAAAAAGTAACTACTAGAGCGGCAAGATTGTCCCAAACACTTGCACATACAAATACAAATGGATACAAAACAAACAGAGAGATCTACACTTTATGGAGGCTTTCACCATAATATACAGTAAAGCAACCAATAAAATCACGTCATGAAATCCCGTGTAGTCTGCATCCAAACAATCAAACTGGCTGCTACATGGATTACGAGCAACTTCTGTGGGAAATGGGCCTACGCACCTTATGCAGATATTCAGTAATCATTTACATCAGATATTAAATCAGGTAAGTGTTTTTGGGTATATCCAAATGAGATCGAACTGTGGAATAAAATCACATTGGTATTAAAAGATGATAACATCAAAACGGCCTTCATAGAAAACCTGAATGCATTCTATAACATTTGGGAAAATAAAAACTCTGGGCCAGATGGTGCTATTGCCCTTGGTACAAATACTGTCCTGGTAAACAGTAACTGTAAGAATGGAGAAATGAATGTTAGTGGCCTGGAGGGAGAGAGGAGCTCTAATGGGGAAATAGGTGTGGACAAGAACATGCAAAAATCAATGTTACAAACTAGCAATACCAAGGGAGATAGTAAACAAGGGGATGCCCCAATAAATAGTGGCAATAAATTACCAGAAATAACTGGTGAAGGCTCCATTGTTAGTACTAGTGCTGAAGATAGTAATGAGACAGGAAAACACGCAGCAGTAAGGAATGCAGTCACAAAAAAACAAGGCAAGCAGAAACCAGGCCTATGCAAATTCTATGCACTTGGCATCTGCAGGCATGGAATATCTGAAAAAGCAGATGGGACATGCAACTTTGACCACCCCAAAAAATGCCGTGCCAATAAGACAACAGGAAAATGTAACCTCCCTTCCTGTAAGCTTTTCCACCCTGGAATGTGTCGCTCTTCAGTTGAGGAAAGATAGTGCTATAACTTATATTGCCAGGCACACCACCTAAAGGGCACAAGAAAACACAGAACATCCAGACCATGGGACAACCTGGATAGCCACAGCCACTCCAGAGAGGTTTTTTAGCACCAGGAAGGGATAAGAGCTGGCAGGAAATGAGAGAAATCGTACACCAACTCTGATCATTTCTGGAGTGGAATCAAAGTCGAAGGCCTCCACTCCAAAACAACTGATCCTAGTGCCAGGAAAAAAGCCCCCCCCCCCATTAAACCAATACCACCAATTCGATGACATTCATCTTTGCAAATATAAAGCCAATAACGAATAACAAAATACCAATCATCCATGGACTGCTTACAGAGTCAAGTGCAATGTTCACGGTTTACACAGAGACTCACATAAAGGATCACTTGGACAATGAAATATGGGTCCCAGGTTACAACCTATTCAGATGTGACAGAGTGAACAGACAAAAGGGAAGAGGGGTTGGCCTGTATATCACAGAGTCACTTATATGCTCGGAATTATTAAATGCCTCAAGTGATGTAGTTGAAGTTTTAGCAGTAAGGATTGAGAACTAAAACCTGGTCATTGTGGTTGAATACGAGCTTCCGGATGCAACATCGCCACAATTCCAGGAACAGCTTTAGAAAATTGACCACTGTCTGGAAAATCTTCCAGCTCCTGCCCCCAACATCTTGTTTCTGGGGGATTTCAACCTAAGGCACCTAAAATGGAGGAACATAGAAAATAATGTTCCAGCAGAGAAAACACCGGGATGTAGCTCAGATGAAAACTCGCACACACTCGAGCTTTTAAATCTCTGCACCAAATTCACCTTAAACCAACAAATAATAGAGCCACAAGATTGGAGAATACACAGGACCTCATCTTCACTAATAATGATGATCTGATATGAAATGTTACCGTATCAAAAACAATATACTCAGATCACATCATAACAGAGGTTCAGACATGTATGCGGGGAGCCCAGGACCGGCAAAATGTGATCAGTCACGATGGAGCATTCACCAAATTCAACTTCAGTAACAAAAACATAAGGTGGGACCAAGTAAACCAAGTCCTAAATGACATAAACTGGGAAGATAACCTAAGCAACACGGGTCCCAACAAATTAACTCTATAACAAATTAACTCTGTGGCACTCGAGGTATGCTCAAGGCACATTCCTTTAAGAAAAAAGAGGAGAAGATGTAAACTAGAAAGAGGAAGGCGCTCCTTATACAGACGAAGGCAAAGAATAACAGGGAGGCTAAAGGAGGCCAACATATTTGTAACACGTAGGGAGATACTGGTCAGAGAAATAGCAAACATCGAACTACAGCAAAAGGAATCTTACAAGAGTCAAGAAACGCGGGAAGAACTAAAAGCCATAAATGAAATTGAAAGAAACCCTAAGTATTTCTTTTCTTATGCCAAATCAAAGTCGAGAACAACATCCAGTATTGGGCCCCTACTTAAACGAGATGGGCTCTACACAGATGACAGCAAGGAAATGAGTGAGCTACTCAAGTCTCAGTATGACTCTTTACAGCATTTAGTAACTTACCACCTATTCCATATACTTGCAACATCTGCCACATTGCTTCCCTATCCACTCTATCATATGCCTTTTTTAAATCCATAAATGCAATAAAAACTTCCCTACCTTTATCTAAATACTGCTAACATATATGCTTCAATGTAAACACTTGATCTACACATCCCCTACCCATTCTAAAACCTCCTTGCTCATCCGCAATTCTACATTCTGTCTTACCTCTAATTCTTTCAATAATAACCCTACCGTACACTTTTCCTGGTATACTCAGTATACAAGGATATCCTCTCTAAGAAACTGAAAGAAGAAACTAAGAAGTCTACAGGAAACTCTCCTACTTATGCTGCTATAGCTAAGCTTCAGACGACCAATACCAAGATTCTACAAGCCACTCAGCAACCTCCACCACTCAGCCTCTCCTCTACCAGACGATATTTCCACAAAATTCTACTACTGCCTGATGTATGCACACATGCAAAATGCAGCTAACTCGGGTTGTTTCAATACAATTATGAATGATATTTTTGCCCTCAACAATCTGCCTTCATTCAACTTTCCAGCTAGTCCTGCTTCAGCCGATGTTTTGAAGATTATCCCAAAAATCGTCAGTTTCGAGGCACCACATGACTTGCAAGATTTAATTTCTGCAGAAGCCACCTGCTCTACTTCGCAATCCACCAATGAGAGACCACCACCTCCTCTAGCCACCGCCACTACCAAGAACCAATCAGATCCCTCAATGCCTCATGTGCCTCCATCTTCCTCCACCAATGAGAAACCGCCTCCAACGCCAGCCACCACATGCATCTTGCAAGACACGAGCAGCGTCCTCGTCTTCCAACCCCAACAAAACTGACCAATCATCGACTTCACTTGTCGCTCACTCTAAGAATAAACAACACTATAATACGATACGTGGAGTCTCTTTCTTCACTACTCCTGAGTATCTTAAAGAAATGGATGCAAAGACATTGATCCCCCTCCTCCAGAGCGACAAAATCAAGTTCGTCTGTAGACCATCACGTGCTCTCTTCCTTAGAGAAGTCATCAATCTCCTTAATGCTCCAGAGATCGACCCTGACCGCAAATTTAGACTCATGACCATGTCAATACCGAAGTTCCAGACTTTTTCTAATGGGACAATAGCCTAACAAGCCTCAAGCCCACCGCCTCCAATACAACTCATCCTGCTTGCTGCCTTCTGACACTTCCAGCTCCTGCCGACGCCTTCGCCATCCTCTCCTAGTGAGCCAAGTACCGACATCATCCAAGCCTCTCCATCTACGCCTCCAGTACCTCGGTACCACATGTCCCAAAGTGGTTGGGCCACTTGCCTTGATTCATCCTCTTCCCCTCCTTCCCATCCTTTTGCAGTATTTCCATCCTTCCTCATCCTTCTTCCTTCCCATGTCACGACAGCTTTCGTCGTCTTCGATTCGATTCGATTCATTTTTTTATTATTCGCCGGTACTCTCCCGACCCGGGTCTTTTCCAAGAGTGGTGATGCATTGTTAAAATCTCTAGTAAGGCTGATGCATGCAGGAAATGAGATGAAAAGCTGTAAGCCTTCTCCCTGAAAGCTGGCTGCCTTGGAACAAAGTCTAGCATTGTGCTAGGCGCCAAGGTATTGGTCCAGTGTGGTGAGAATGGTATAGCACTGCGTACCCTGTTCCAAGGTTCGTAGGTTCGAGTCTCCTTCAGCCAGAGATCAGTGTTTATATATATATATATATAGGGAGGTACCACCTCTAGAACTGTCGTGGGGACCCTCATCCTCAGAGAAAAGAATAAACTTGCTTCAGGGAAGCTCAAGGTTCTCCCTGAAGCTGTTTGCAAAACAACCTCGGAGGGAGTAGGACAGCTCTAGGCTATCACTTGACTCAGAGGACCGTGTTCACTCTAGTGAACGGGGTCCTCTGGGAACGAATTCGCCTGGAAACCCTCCCCTTTTCTGCAATTTTGCAAGCTCCTGATGTGTTGATTGCAACACAAAAGGCCTAGAGCTATCATTCTACTCCCCCCGTGGTTGTTGTGCTTGTAGATATATATATATATATATATATATATATATATATATATATATATATATATATATATATATATATATATATATATATATATATATATATATAGAGAGAGAGAGAGAGAGAGAGAGAGAGAGAGAGAGAGAGAGAGAGAGAGAGAGAGAGAGAGAGAATAACCACTGTAAAAACAGTAAAATTCCAGTGCTTTCGTGATTTCTCACAAAAAGGTATGTATATTTGTGTGAATGAGTGTGTATATGTGTATGATTTAATATTTGTATGTATGTTAACGTATAGACAAATAAAGTAATCACTCAACGAAAATATAAGATGACTCCTAAACAGTTAGCTGTAAGATAATATTTTCAAAATTCATTTTCCTAGAAGGGTTTGTTCTCATATTTAAACTCAGTTTAAAATAAGAGAGAACATTAATGTTAAAAATAAAAAGTATTTTTTGCTAACTTGCTATTAATAAGTATTTTTTGCTAACTTGCCATTAATAAATATTGCGTATTTGCATGTCTTTTTGGTGGGCGACCAGTTTAATGCATCTCTCTCTAATGAAAATCGAAATTTCATTAAGGACCAAATCTTACAACCGATGCAGAGATTACTGATGCAGAACACCGCTAACCTTCTGCACGTTGCAATTATTCCAGGGAATCAGTAGAAAGAACACTGGTTATGAGCTTAAAGTGTTACATGTGTGGTGAGCTGGGAAGTGTTACATGTGTGGTGAGCTGGGCAGTGTTACATGTGTGGTGAGCTGGGCAGTGTTACATGTGTGGTGAGCTGGGCAGTGTTACATGTGTGGTGAGCTGGGAAGTGTTACATGTGTGGTGAGCTGGGAAGTGTTACATGTGTGGTGAGCTGGGCAGTGTTACATGTGTGGTGAGCTGGGAAGTGTTACATGTGTGGTGAGCTGGGCAGTGTTACATGTGTGGTGAGCTGGGCAGTGTTACATGTGTGGTGAGCTGGGAAGTGTTACATGTGTGGTGAGCTGGGCAGTGTTACATGTGTGGTGAGCTGGGAAGTGTTACATGTGTGGTGAGCTGGGCAGTGTTACATGTGTGGTGAGCTGGGCAGTGTTACATGTGTGGTGAGCTGGGCAGTGTTACATGTGTGGTGAGCTGGGAAGTGTTACATGTGTGGTGAGCTGGGAAGTGTTACATGTGTGGTGAGCTGGGCAGTGTTACATGTGTGGTGAGCTGGGAAGTGTTACATGTGTGGTGAGCTGGGAAGTGTTACATGTGTGGTGAGCTGGGCAGTGTTACATGTGTGGTGAGCTGGGAATTGTTACATGTGTGGTGAGCTGGGCAGCGTTACATGTGTTGTGAGCTGGGCAGTGTTACATGTGTTGTGAGCTGGGCAGCGCTACATGTGTGGTGAGCTGGGCAGTGTTACATGTGTGGTTAGCTGGGCAGTGTTACATGTGTGGTGAGCTGGGCAGTGTTACATGTGTGGTGAGCTGGGCAGTGTTACATGTGTGGTGAGCTGGGCAGTGTTACATGTGTGGTGAGCTGGGAAGTGTTACATGTGTGGTGAGCTGGGAAGTGTTACATGTGTGGTGAGCTGGGCAGTGTTACATGTGTGGTGAGCTGGGAAGTGTTACATGTGTGGTGAGCTGGGAAGTGTTACATGTGTGGTGAGCTGGGCAGTGTTACATGTGTGGTGAGCTGGGAATTGTTACATGTGTGGTGAGCTGGGCAGCGTTACATGTGTTGTGAGCTGGGCAGTGTTACATGTGTTGTGAGCTGGGCAGCGCTACATGTGTGGTGAGCTGGGCAGTGTTACATGTGTGGTTAGCTGGGCAGAGTTACATGTGTGGTGAGCTGGGCAGTGTTACATGTGTGGTGAGCTGGGCAGTGTTACATGTGTGGTGAGCTGGGCAGTGTTACATGTGTGGTGAGCTGGGCAGTGTTACATGTGTGGTGAGCTGGGCAGTGTTACATGTGTGGTGAGCTGGGCAGTGTTACATGTGTGGTGAGCTGGGCAGTGTTACATGTGTGTTGAGCTGGGCAGTGTTACATGTGTGGTGAGCTGGGCAGTGTTACATGTCTGGTGAGCTGGGCAGTGTTACATGTGTGGTGAGCTGGGCAGTGTTACATGTGTGGTGAGCTGAGCAATGTTACATGTGTGGTGGGCTGGGCAGTGTTACATGTGTGGTGAGCTGGGCAGTGTTACAAGTGTGGTGAGCTGGGCAGTGTTACATGTGTGGTGAGCTGGGCAGTGTTACAAGTGTGGTGAGCTGGGCAGTGTTACAAGTGTGGTGAGCTGGGCAGTGTTACATGTGTGGTGAGCTGGGCAGTGTTACAAGTGTGGTGAGCTGGGCAGTGTTACAAGTGTGGTGAGCTGGGCAGTGTTACAAGTGTGGTGAGCTGGGCAGTGTTACAAGTGTGGTGAGCTGGGCAGTGTTACAAGTGTGGTGAGCTGGGCAATGTTACAAGTGTGGTGAGCTGGGCAGTGTTACAAGTGTGGTGAGCTGGGCAGTGTTACAAGTGTGGTGAGCTGGGAAGTGTTACAAGTGTGGTGAGCTGGGCAGTGTTACAAGTGTGGTGAGCTGGGCTGTGTTACAAGTGTGGTGAGCTGGGCAGTGTTATAAGTGTGGTGAGCTGGGCAGTGTTACAAGTGTGGTGAGCTGGGCAGTGTTACATGTGTGGTGAGCTGGGCAGTGTTACAAGTGTGGTGAGCTGGGCAGTGTTACAAGTGTGGTGAGCTGGGCAGTGTTACATGTATGGTGAGCTGGGCAGTGTTACAAGTGTGGTGAGCTGGGCAGTGTTACAACTGTGGTGAGCTGGGCAGTGTTACATGTGTGGTGAGCTGGGCAGTGTTACAAGTGTGGTGAGCTGGGCAGTGTTACAATGTGGTGAGCTGGGCAGTGTTACAAGTGTGGTGAGCTGGGCAGTGTTACATGTGTGGTGAGCTGGGCAGTGTTACAAGTGTGGTGAGCTGGGCAGTGTTACAAGTGTGATGAGCTGGCAGTGTTACAAGTGTGGTGAGCTGGGCAGTGTTACAAGTGTGTTGAGCTGGGCAGTGTTACAAGTGTGGTGAGCTGGGCAATGTTACAAGTGTGGTGAGCTGGGCAGTGTTACAAGTGTGGTGAGCTGGGCAGTGTTACAAGTGTGGTGAGCTGGGCAGTGTTACAAGTGTGGTGAGCTGGGCAGTGTTACAAGTGTGGTGAGCTGGGCTGTGTTACAAGTGTGGTGAGATGGGCAGTGTTATAAGTGTGGTGAGCTGGGCAGTGTTACAAGTGTGGTGATCTGGGCAGTGTTACATGTGTGGTGAGCTGGGCAGTGTTACAAGTGTGGTGAGCTGGGCAGTGTTACAAGTGTGGTGAGCTGGGCAGTGTTACAAGTGTGGTGAGCTGGGCAGTGTTACAAGTGTGGTGAGCTGGGCAGTGTTACAAGTGTGGTGAGCTGGGCAGTGTTACAAGTGTGGTGAGCTGGGCAGTGTTACATGTGTGGTGAGCTGGGCAGTGTTACAAGTGTGGTGAGCTGGGAAGTGTTACAAGTGTGGTGAGCTGGGCAGTGTTACAAGTGTAGTGAGCTGGGCAGTGTTACAAGTGTGGTGAGCTGGGCAGTGTTACAAGTGTGGTGAGCTGGGCAGTGTTACAAGTGTGGTGAGCTGGGCAGTGTTACAATTGTGGTGAGCTGGGCAGTGTTACAAGTGTGGTGAGCTGGGCAGTGTTACAAGTGTGGTGAGCTGGGCTGTGTTACAAGTGTGGTGAGCTGGGCAGTGTTATAAGCGTGGTGAGCTGGGCAGTGTTACAAGTGTGGTGAGCTGGGCAGTGTTACATGTGTGGTGAGCTGGGCAGTGTTACAAGTGTGGTGAGCTGGGCAGTGTTACAAGTGTGGTGAGCTGGGCAGTGTTACAAGTGTGGTGAGCTGGGCAGTGTTACAAGTGTGGTGAGCTGGGCTGTGTTACAAGTGTTGTGAGCTGGGCAGTGTTACAAGTGTGGTGAGCTGGGCAGTGTTACAAGTGTGGTGAGCTGGGCAGTGTTACAAGTGTGGTGAGCTGGACAGTGTTACAAGTGTGGTGAGCTGGGCAGTGTTATAAGTGTGGTGAGCTGGGCAGTGTTACAAGTGTGGTGAGCTGGGCAGTGTTACATGTGTGGTGAGCTGGGCAGTGTTACAAGTGTGGTGAGCTGGGCAGTGTTACAAGTGTGGTGAGCTGGGCAATGTTACAAGTGTGGTGAGCTGGGCAGTGTTACAAGTGTGGTGAGCTGGGCAGTGTTACAAGTGTAGTGAGCTGGGCAGTGTTACAAGTGTGGTGAGCTGGGCAGTGTTACAAGTGTGGTGAGCTGGGCAGTGTTACAAGTGTAGTGAGCTGGGCAGTGTTACAAGTGTGGTGAGCTGGGCAGTGTTACAAGTGTGGTGAGCTGGGCAGTGTTACAAGTGTGGTGAGCTGGGCAGTGTTACAAGTGTGGTGAGCTGGGCAGTGTTACAAGTGTAGTGAGCTGGGCAGTGTTACAAGTGTGGTGAGCTGGGCAGTGTTACAAGTGTGGTGAGCTGGGCAGTGTTACAAGTGTAGTGAGCTGGGCAGTGTTACAAGTGTAGTGAGCTGGGCAGTGTTACAAGTGTAGTGAGCTGGGCAGTGTTACAAGTGTGGTGAGCTGGGCAGTGTTACAAGTGTGGTGAGCTGGGCAGTGTTACAAGTGTGGTGAGCTGGGCAGTGTTACAAGTGTGGTGAGCTGGGCAGTGTTACAAGTGTGGTGAGCTGGGCAGTGTTACAAGTGTGGTGAGCTGGGCAGTGTTACAAGTGTGGTGAGCTGGGCAGTGTTACAAGTGTGGTGAGCTGGGCAGTGTTACAAGTGTGGTGAGCTGGGCAGTGTTACAAGTGTGGTGAGCTGGGCAGTGTTACAAGTGTGGTGAGCTGGGCAGTGTTACAAGTATAGTGAGCTGGGCAGTGTTACAAGTGTGATGAGCTGGGCAGTGTTACAAGTGTAGTGAGCTGGGCAGTGTTACAAGTGTGGTGAGCTGGGCAGTGTTACAAGTGTAGTGAGCTGGGCAGTGTTACAAGTGTGGTGAGCTGGGCAGTGTTACAAGTGTGGTGAGCTGGGCAGTGTTACAAGTGTAGTGAGCTGGGCAGTGTTACAAGTGTGATGAGCTGGGCAGTGTTACAAGTGTAGTGAGCTGGGCAGTGTTACATGTGTGGTGAGCTGGGCAGTGTTACAAGTGTAGTGAGCTGGGCAGTGTTACAAGTGTGGTGAGCTGGGCAGTGTTACAAGTGTGGTGAGCTGGGCAGTGTTACAAGTGTGGTGAGCTGGGCAGTGTTACAAGTGTGGTGAGCTGGGCAGTGTTACAAGTGTGGTGAGCTGGGCAGTGTTACAAGTGTGGTGAGCTGGGCAGTGTTACAAGTGTGGTGAGCTGGGCAGTGTTACAAGTGTGGTGAGCTGGGCATTGTTACAAGTGTGGTGAGCTGGGCAGTGTTACAAGATTGTTACATTGACAGATTCATTTTACGCGACATTCGGAGTAAAATTTTCGAAATTGTTAGTCTTATACCACTATACTTTTTTTTATTAATTACATTTATTAGATTTTCTTCCACGAGATGTAAATGATAAAGGTAAACTGTAGACTGCTGTTGTAACACCACCTACAACTGTAGACTGCTGTTGTAACACCACCTACAACTGTAGACTGCTGTTGTAACACCACCTACAACTGTAGACTGCTGTTGTAACACCACCTACAACTGTAGACTGCTGTTGTAACACCACCTACAACTGTAGACTGCTGTTGTAACACCACCTACAACTGTAGACTGCTGTTGTAACACCACCTACAACTGTAGACTGCTGTTGTAACACCACCTACAACTGTAGACTGCTGTTGTAACATCACCTACAACTGTAGACTGCTGTTGTAACACCACCATTCAACTGTAGACTGCTGTTGTAACACTACCTAAAACTGTAGACTGCTGTTGTAACACCACCTACAACTGTAGACTGCTGTTGTAACACCACCTACAACTGTAGACTGCTGTTGTAACACCACCTACAACTGTAGACTGCTGTTGTAACACCACCTACAACTGCAGACTGCTGTTGTAACACCACCTACAACTGTAGACTGCTGTTGTAACACCACCTACAACTGTAGACTGCTGTTGTAACACCACCTACAACTGTAGACTGCTGTTGTAACACCACCTACAACTGTAGACTGCTGTTGTAACACCACCTACAACTGTAGACTGCTGTTGTAACACCACCTACAACTGTAGACTGCTGTTGTAACACCACCTACAACTGTAGACTGCTGTTGTAACACCACCTACAACTGTAGACTGCTGTTGTAATACCACCTACAACTGTAGACTGCTGTTGTAACACCACCTACAACTGTAGACTGCTGTTGTAACACCACCTACAACTGTAGACTGCTGTTGTAACACCACCTACAACTGTAGACTGCTGTTGTAACACCACCTACAACTGCAGACTGCTGTTGTAACACCACCTACAACTGTAGACTGCTGTTGTAACACCACCTACAACTGTAGACTGCTGTTGTAACACCACCTACAACTGTAGACTGCTGTTGTAACACCACATACAACTGTAGACTGCTGTTGTAACACCACCTACAACTGTAGACTGCTGTTGTAACACCACCTACAACTGTAGACTGCTGTTGTAACACCACATACAACTGTAGACTGCTGTTGTAACACCACCTACAACTGTAGACTGCTGTTGTAACACTACATACAACTGTAGACTGCTGTTGTAATACCACCTACAACTGTAGACTGCTGTTGTAACACCACCTACAACTGTAGACTGCTGTTGTAACACCACCTACAACTGTAGACTGCTGTTGTAACACCACCTACAACTGTAGACTGCTGTTGTAACACCACCTACAACTTACTAAGGATGAGAGCTGTCTGTTCTTTAAACACGTTCTTTTGAGAACGTTTCGGTCCTGGCGCCTTGACCATGGTCCCAGGACCAAAACGGTTTCTAATGAAGGTGTTGTTTTGGGATGGGAGAGTTACTGAATAACTTAAATACTCCAAATCTAACCCTACCCGTTGTAATTATTAACTGGGATTAAAATATTTCAATCATATACGCTAGTGTTGATGTGAACTCGATGGAAATTGATGTTTCTTCAGAAACATCCCGCCAGTGTACGAGATTTCAGAGTTTTGGGTTTCTCCCTTATTCAATAAACACTGTGAAAATATCACAGACTCAAGTGCACCCTAATTAATCACTGATATCAACTTACATTAAACTTTTCAGTATGTGCTAGTTTTGAAGCTACAACTTGTTTGCCAGTCCTGGAGGATTCATGCATTTTTGTTTTGTTTAAGAGGCTTTCTTTAAATATACTTGGCTTAATCCAGTGTGCTTAAAAGTGAGAAGAAATCACTAGTAGGCCCGTTTATTTGTCATGAGACAGAACTACAGTTTTCTTATGGAATGCTACTGTAATGAATATTTTCTCATAGAAGAAGCCTCTGACAAGCCTATGACAAGCCTATGACAAGCTAAGAACTCTATATTTTTATCCAGGCAGGCTCACCTGTGATTGGTTAATGAACCGAGGCACTAATTTAACGATGGATACCCTTACCGTTAAACCCTTAGCACCTGGTTCACTGGGTGGGAGGCAGCCTATATGGGTGTGTATACATGCTCCAAATAAAGCGTAACATACTCTTTGCATGCCACAGTAACACACTTATGAAATATTATAAGTGCAATAATATTTGCCTCAGTAAAATTGATGAAGGCTTCCCTAATTGATCGGATTATACGGTTTATAGCATCAACTCCTGTTTCAGATCTTCACCTAGATGATATTCTGGATATATTCACGGTTTATATAAAAAAAACATTCGGGAAGAAGTTTATATTTATCCCAAACTGGAAAAAAGATTTAAGGCACATTTTCATTAGCTCATTAAATGTTTTATTGATGAGTTTTCTGAAATTCCTGAGAGAAAAACTCTGTAAGAATAATAAAACTAAGTGCTTTAATATTAATAGGAGGCAGATATATATCCAGTTCCCATTTGCTTACCATCTGCTCTCAATAATTAAGTTGATGAACTAATGAGGGTATGGACACTAGAACCAGTTAAGTCAGTATTTCGCTCTCCGGGATGACACGAGAATTGCCATGACAGTGACCTCCATCGAAGACACCGCAACATTCCAAGCGGACATCAACCAAATCTTCAAATAGGCAACTCAAAACAATATGAAATTCAATGAAGAGAAATTTCAACTACTCAGATATGGAAAACTTGAGGAAATTAAAACTGTATCAGGGAATACGATAAACTC
This sequence comes from Cherax quadricarinatus, assembly GCF_038502225.1. NCBI lineage: Eukaryota > Metazoa > Arthropoda > Malacostraca > Decapoda > Parastacidae > Cherax > Cherax quadricarinatus. Next base: position 19,151,688 of record NC_091375.1, read on the forward strand.
TAACCATACAATAGAGCGAAAAATTTATGTGAAGGACCTGGGAGTGATAATCTCAGAGGATCTCACCTTCAAAGATCACAACAATATATCTACCGCATCTCTTAGGAAAATGATAGAATGGATAATGAGAACCTCCAAAACTAGGGACGCCAAGCCCATGATGATTCTCTTCAAATCGCTTGTTCTCTCTAGGCTGGAATACTACTGTACACTAATTGCTCCCTTCAGAGTGTACAAAGATTTTCACGGCACACAGAAGTACGGTAGGGCACCTAAATTGCTGGAAACGGTTGAAGGCCCTAACTTTGTAGTTCCTAGAACGCAGGCGAGAGAGATACATGATAATATACACTTGGAAAATCCTAGAGGGATTAGTACCAAACTTGCAGGTTGCAACATTCCCCCAATGAAAATCAGGGGCGCCACGAGTGAACTGAGAGACAACAGAATTAGTGTCAGGGGCCCAAGACTATTCAACTGTCTTCCAGCATACATAAGGAGGATTGCCAATAGACCCCTGGCTGTCTTCAAGAAGACACTGGACAGGCACCTAAAGTCAGTACCTGACCAGCCGGCGTGTGGTTCGTACGTCAGTTTGCGTGCAGCCAGCAGTAACAGCCTGGTTGATCAGACCCTGATCCACCACGAGGTTTGGTCTCAGACCGAGCCGCGGGGGCGTCTACCCACGAAACCCTCTCCAGGTATACCCCAGGCATACTCCCGTTGCATTGCAAAGGAAGCTATGTCTTACCATGTTACACAATACTAATGTGGATGAAGAACCTATGCTGAGTATAGTATCATGTTCATTACACTTGGCTCTCACGATACACATTGCCTAAGACACAACGTGTCTTAGGCAATTCCATTCAGTGCCTTGGCTAGGTTTCTGTGTTACTTGTAACTTAATATGACTGGACGAGTACCTACTTATTTCCAGAACATGTTACGTAATTTTGATAACATCTATGTAATGACTTCTTGTCGAGAAGAATACTTTCGATCCCTGTAATCAGTCTTGAAAAAGTTTTAATTCGTAGATTAACAATTAAACGCTTCAAGTCCCTGAGGTCAGTAGTCAAGAGAGGCTGGAGCTGTTCCAGGGAATTAGTGTGGAGTGTTATTGAGCACAACGCCTTGTTTCTAGTGTTTTAGAATGTGAGTTCAAGATGTTAAAGGAGGAGGTTTCACTTCTGAAGGGAAAAAATAAGGAACTGAAAATTCTCCTGGTTAAGTATAGCAATGAATGTGAGATGGTTGGTGTAATGAAATGAGTTATCAGCAGTGAGGAGCAGATTGACAGCTGTTACAGGTGAGTAGAAGTATCCAGCAAAGGAACAAACATCAAAATGAGGAAGATTATAAAAGCAGATTTGAGGGTAGAAATCTTTTCTCTGTTCTCCAGGATGAATGTACTTCAGTAGTCAGTGAGGATGAAGATATCACTAACTCCTATGCTAATAAAACTAATTATATCCTTGTGATCGGTGGCTCACTGGTAAAATATATATTTTACCTGTGAGCCACCGATCACAAGGATATTACTACTTTTATTAGCATATGAGATAGTGGTGTCTTTATCCTCACTGACCACTAAAGTAACAGGGATAGGAAGGTATGACAGTGGGTGTGTTTACCAGAAGCTGGTGTTGGTGAGGTAGTCAACAGGTTGGATATTATGTCACGTAATGGGAACATGCCCATTATCTGCCTCAGTGTTACTGAAAACGATATTGGAAAGGGCAGGTGACAGAAGCTGCTAGATAAGTACACGATAGCTATAGATACAAATTAGGTCTAAGGGAGGGATCCCGATCATATGAACCATTTTGTCTTGAAGAGGAGAGGGCAATGAAGAGATGTCTAGGGCAACTGGTATAAATTGCTGGCTAGACAGGTACTGCGAAGAACATGCAATCCCATTCATTGACAACTGGGACAGTTTCTTTGACAAAAATTATGTGCATACAAGGGAAGGGGTGTATCTATCTGTGGCAGGGATGGTGGCATTAGCCTGAGTTGTCTAGGACTTTAAACTGATTGAAGGTAGACGTATGGGTGTGTGTGCGAGATGAAAGCAACAAGAATTTCCACGATACCTCAGTGCTATGTTTAAAAGCATTGGTCATCATAAAATCACCAATAAATACAGTAAAAAAGGTCAATAAACAGAGACATTCGTGTGCAACAAGAGACTAACTCTTTTAAGGTTGACTAAACTAATAGTAGGAGCATAGGACATTAAATAGATGAGCAGGAAGCATAAATATTATTGTTATAAAATAGACCTATAAATTATTCCACGCCGACAGGGTAAGTAAGAAGGGTGGTGGAGTGGACATGTATGTCACAGGTAATTTAAATTGTTACTTTAGACAAAATATAAAATTAAAAGCTATGAACACTGATTCTGTTTCGCTAAAATTTCTTGAGGAACTTCAAAAACTAAGCTAGAGTGTGATTTAGAGGGCCCCAAACCTTGATATAGAAGGCAGTAATCTTCTTTGGAACGAAATTCATAAGGCATCTACATACGAAAATGTTGTGTTAATGAGAGATTTTAATTTTATTCAAAATGACAGGAATAATTTGACAGGAAATATTGAGTCTAGCGTCTCAAAAAAAGTCTGTCGAAGAGCTACCCGAGAATAAAGATCACGTAAGATCTATGATGATTAAATGAGAAAAAGGGTTTTTCATTTTTTCTATGTAGAACACAATTTGTTTGTAGAAACTCAGTGTGTTCCGTGCTTAAAACTATAATTCTATTTTGAAAGAACAATCATCTCTAAGATTATGTATATTATTGGCTTCCTATATGCGAAGTTTTGTGACGTGATATCATTTGTGTATTTTAATGATGAGTATTCTAATTTCAAAGAATAAAACAGTATGTGTGTGTGTGTGTGTGTGTGTGTGTGTGTGTGTGTGTGTGTGTGTGTGTGTGTGTGTGTGTGTGTGTGTTTGTGTGTGTGTGTGTGTCTAAGTGTGTATGTATGTGAAAAAGTATATCCCTCCACGACACTGTCCCGCCTCAAGAGGCAACACAATGTACGTGTCACCCTATCTACTCTGCTGTCGATCCTACATACAACATGAGCTTAGCGAACTAGACTTGTTTCATGTTGCGAAGACACTCGTGGCCGTGGATGTTCAAGGATTAATTTCAACCTCCTCCTGTTAGAATACCCGCCTCAACAAGCAGTCTATATAGCAATGAAACCACGAAACAGGAGGAGGCTGAAATTAATCCTTGAACATCCACTGCCACGAGTGTCTCTCAACATGAAATCAGTCTAATTCGCTAAGCTCATGTTGTTTGTCGTATCGATGGCGGAGTGGATAGGGTGACATGAACGTTGTGTTGTCTCTTGAGGCGGGACAGTGTGTCGTGGGGTTGAATCCTGACCTGGCACAGTTTGGTAAATGATTCAGTACCACTTGTAGCGTGGTTTCGCTGAGATGGGAAGTACAGTGTCTGCACTCTGAAGGAGGGGTGTTAACGTTGCAGTTTTATAACTGTAGTGTAAGCACCCTTCTGGCAAGGCAGTGATGGAGTGAATGATGATGAAAGTTTTTCTTTTTCGGGCCACCCTGCCTTGGTGGGAATCGCCCGATGTATAAATAATATATATTTAATACGGATAATTATATAAAATCATTCTGTTTACAACTTAATTACTACATAAAATCTTGTCTTACAAACATTTTTTCATTGATAAATTAAGCCTCAATGTTGAATTTTCATGGACTATCCTTGGCTACTTATCTTCCTACTAAATGTTTACACAACTTACAATAGTACATGGACATCACTCTAAACTTTGTCTGTGTGCAGGGTTCTGCAATAGTCAGGTTGTCCATAAGCTGAAGATTTAGAACTATTCGTCATCAAAGAATGAATGTCCTACCTTCTTGAAAAATGTTAGAAGACAGCCAAGGTCAAGCTAAAACGAAGTCAGTTCACGAGTGTTATGGGATTAAAGTTTAAAACAAGTTGTTTATGAGATATCTTGCAAAAACACTGATTTTTTTTTTTTCTATGGGACGTCTTGCGGTGATTTAAGCTTAATGCAAAGTATTCACGAGGCATCTCGTCGAGAAAATTAATTTATTGTATCTGTAGTGAGATTCTTGAGTATTTAAGGTTAAAACGAACTGTTCACATGGCATCAAGCAGAGTCATTGAAGTTGTAATTTTTTCCCCTTGAGGTGTGATTTAAAGTGTTCATGAGAAACTGAATTTATTCGTTTTTTCCATGTGGTTTCTCTTGGTGATTTATTCTTGAAACGAAGCGTTCAAGAAACAACTCATGGACACAGTGAATTGATTGTTTCCACGAGAAGTCTAGAGATAATTTAAGTTTAACATGAAGTTAACTTTTACACGTCAGTTTTACATTCGAAGAGATGTTATCCATCCTCGACTCAAGGCCCAGGCCTAAGTTACACTACCACCCCCGGGATGCAACCCATAACAATTGACTAACACTTAGGTACCTGCTTATTGTCAGGTGAGCATGGTAGCAGGTCTCAGGAAACATTCCCATCGTTTCTACCTGTTCTGGGAATCAAACCACGGACAGTCAGTATGTGAGGCGAGTGTGTTGCTAACCGAGCCACGGGACACCACCCGACACGACGAAACACTGAGTTTATTTTTTGTTTCCACTAGATACCTCGTGATGCTTTATGTATAACACAAAGTGTTGATGGGATAACTTGCGAAGACACTGAATTTATTCATTGCTTCCACAAGACATCTCGCTGTGATTAAGTTGAACATTAACTACACAAACCATACCACGGGTAGGGTTTGAACCCGCGCTCTGAGAGTCTCAAAACTCCAGACCGTCGTGTTAGCCACTGGACCAGCTAGTTACAATAAGATTCATCCAACTAGGTATATTTCTACACCATAGGAAGGTTAGCATAGGCACCACTGTGACCACAAATGCAAGTTTTTACAGAAGAATCTCCCGCTAGCATGGCCTTGACTCTCAGACCGCGGGTTCAAACCCCACCCGTGGTATGGTTTGTTGGTAATCGTGCCATTACGATTTCGTAAGCCATTAACTACACATCATGTTTTCACGATCACAGTAACACTTTCACAATATTATTCACATTAAGAGATGTCATTCAAGCTACTAATATACAAGGATCGTTGAATATAAAATCACAGTATATTTACCTTTATTTGTTCGTGTCTGAGACACTGTCGGTGTCGCAAGAGGTATGACAGATGGTGGCAGTGCATAAATCTCAGTACGAGGAGTAATTATACCTGCTGGGTCATGCTGAGGGGAAGATGAAGGCACCATTCTCTCTTTACAAGAAAAATACAATTAAACCCTTCCCCAAATAACACAGGGTGAAAGTACTGTATATATTCTGCCGGTATAGTCTTAATGATTTATAATATGACATGGCACTCAACCAGCTAATTTAATTAAAGCAGCGTTACGTAAGCACACCCAGGTAATGAGATACTGGAAGTCTAATACTGGAATTTTGCTTTACACATTAGTCTCATGTCTCCAGGTGTGAGATGTCTCATGCCTCCAGGTGTGAGATGTCTCATGCCTCCAGGTGTTAGATGTCTCATGCCTCCAGGTGTGAGATGTTATCGTCAGGATTCTTCAGAGGCGTCCTGGTCAACAGTCTAGTCTTCTTTAACTTAAGATCAAGATAATTAATCTTCCATTTTTTTTACAAATTTTAGTGAAATACACAGGTTCTTGCAACTGGTGACCATTAGAGAATAGCTGGGAAGGATGTTAGATATTTTATTTTAGACAGAAAATCTATTTGTATGCCCCATCTTTATCTTATATTATCTTACGTTTTCTTGTTTATATCTTCATTTATATGTTCTCTAGTGTAATTTATTCTAACTGTGCTTACTTTCTTAATATCCAGTTTCAGTACATTCACTTATTTTTTCCATTATTTGTTAGCTTTTTCCTTTATGGAGTCTAGACATATCTTATTTGTTTTACTGTATGTTTCTAGGGTGTTGAAAAAATTTCTCTCTTTCTACAGTACACTTGTGATACACTTATCTTTCACTATACTCATTACGTTAAATTAGCTGCATTTCTACTTTTATTTTTGTATCTTGTATCCTAGTGTCTTCTTACACTTTTCTTCGGATTCTATTGTGTTGACTCGTCATCTGAGACCTACTAAGATATCCTAGTGAATCTCGAGATATGGTTTAATTTTATGTAGATTTTCTCTATCAGTCTATTTTTTCCTCAGTTATGTCTTCAACTTTCTAACATTTACATTTTATAGTTTCCTAACTCTGAAATTATGCTTCTAACTTCCAGTTAGAAGCATAATTCTACCGTTGGCTTCTTTCTTTATACTTATATTAATCTCGAGGATGACATTTCCTTTTCTCACTACCTGGTAGTATTCTTGTTTCATAGAGGAAAATGTGGTTTGAGCATAATTTTCCAGTGTTGTCCAATACTGTGTGGATGGTAGCTCCTAACGTAGTCTGACAAAGTACAGGCAAAGACTTCGAGAATAGGAAGAAATCAATAAACCAAAATTGGTTATATTAGTCAACTAGAGATTGGCTTCATATTATCACCCAGCATTGTAAAAAGTCCCAGAAAAACTAAGCTATCTATCTCAAGATTGAATGATTGGTTTCATCCATGACTGGGAAGAGCCTGCTTAAACAATCCCAATTCATTTGGTACATTTGTGGCAAATACTGTTTGCAAAAACAAAGAAAAAAAAGATAAAAAAAAAACACACAAGCTTACGACAGTGTGGAGAGAACCGAAAAACCTTCACGACTATTGTTATTTAAGCGATACAAAAATGTCAGGTGGGAATATCCTGATATGGAGTCAGCAAGCAGACCTGTGCTACACAACGAAGATGTTCTCATGCCAGTGTTTACAACACTGCCTGACCTTCCGGTGTCAGATGTTGAAGAAACTCAGGGTTTAGGATGTAACACAATGAAAATGAAAAGAGCATTTCAACACCCCAGCAGTTCTCTCATGAAGAACTCAATGATCTGTTACGTGACCTCAGTCTATCAAAGCAAGCATCTGAACTTTTAGCATCCAGACTAAAAGAAAAGAACTGTTCCCAACAAGTTAAAAATAACAGCTTATCGGACAAGAGATGTTCTTCAGCCAAGATGAAGAACTTGTATATTGCAATTACTTCTTAGCCTTCTTCTTCGAATGGGACATGAATTTCGACCAGGAGATTGGCGGCTGTTTACAGACAGCTCCATTAGAAGCTTGAAATGTGTCTTATTGCACAATAGTAATCAATGTACATATGTACATCTCTTCCAATCGCTCACTCAACAAAACGTGAAGAAAAATACAAAATATCAGAATGGTATTACAGAAACTTTGCTATTATGAGCACAAAATGTCTATTTGTGTTGATCTAAAGATGGTAAACTTCTTACTGGGGCAACAGAGTGGCTATACAAAATACTGTTGTATCATCTGTTTATAGGACAGTAGGGCGAAGGCAGATCATTGGACAAAAGTGACATGACCTTCAAGAAAAAAACATGACCATAGGTGCAGCAAACATCATTAACTAGCCATTGGTTGACAGGGATAACATTATTCTGCCACCGGCTAATGAAGCAGTTCGTTAAGGCTCTGGACAAAGATGGTAATTACTTCAAATACATTTGTAGATCATTCCCTGTACTATATATGGAAAACTGAATGTTGGAATCTTTGATGGTCCTCAAATTCGAAGCTTATCAAGGATTCTAATTTCACAAAATGTATGAATGGTGTTGAAGTTTCTGTATGGTGAGTTATATGTCAGTTGTCAAGAACTTCTTGAGTAATCACAAAGCAGACAATTATAAAGAACTGGTTCAAAACATACCGACAAGCTTTAAGAATTGGAGTACTCGTATGAGCATAAAGGTTCACTTTCTTCACAGCCACCTAGACAGATTTTCACATAATCTTGACGAGGTCAGTGAGGAACAAGGGAAGAGGCTCCATCAAGATAAAAAGGCAGATGGCACAAGGTAGCTGGAGCCTCCAACGGAATAGTGCTGATGACCAACATGGAAGTAAATCGTACAAATAACGTTTCCATATGCAGTAATTAGTGGTACCTGAATTATCTCAGTATGTTAATCTGTTATTATATAGAATGAAGTGCTAGTATGTATTACATTTAACTTTTGCATGATCTAAAACATAATTTCAGTGCAATTTGTTAGTTAGCCCCACCTGATCAATATGTTTTTCAATGGAATACCAAATTTATCAAAATCTAGAGCCACTCAAGTAAAACCGATGACATATTCAGAATGAGCACCACAAACCTACACTAAAATCGCTGTAATATCATTGATCAGAAATCAATATGTAAAAACCCTGTTCTGATTTTATTGAAACATTTTCTGCTCTGGTCCAAGCTTCTCTCGATCTCTAAATATAACTTATCTCTGCTGCTTACTAAGCCAAACTTTGTCAATGTATTTCATTAGGTGCACGTCAATCAAGGCGTAACGTGTGGTCTCCTGCAGCAGCCAGCAGTGATGGCCTGATAAAGCCAGCTGCCACACTTACCACACAAACCATAATTATAGTCCCTCGTTATACACTCTTTATTAACTCCATAACGCCTCAACAACGTTTTCTATTTTCCAGTTATTATATACAATGGCAACACTTTGTCTACCATTTTATGTTTGCCTTCGTCTTCATACTTGTCTTCCTTCCTACGTCCCTCCATCCACTCCTCTGTTCATCCGACCCAGTCGTCCCTTCCTCTGTCACCTAGACCATCCCATTCTTTATCCCAGACAACATATAGGTGGTGCTGGTGTGTTACAGTTAGTGATGAATGTGCTAAGGTGTCATGTTGGTGATGATGATGCTATTATGTCAGAGTGGTTGTGGCATGCAAAGAGTACGTAACCTTTATTCGGCGCACGTACACACCCTCATTTACAGGCTATCTCCCCCAACCAGCGAACCAGGTTGCTGAGAGTTGATGATGGGGCCCCGTCGTTCAACTAGTGACCAGGTTCTAGCCAATAAGAAGATGGTTTTGGCAATCGCAGAGGTTATGTGGGTACCACTCTCCTGTCTGCCCTTGTCATTCCCATTCTAGAGCTGGTTGAAGCACGGTCTGCTATCTTGTGGCTTCTATTTCTGCCTTGCTTACCGTGGAGTGCACTATACTTATCACTGTACATAGTGTACATATTGCTGTTATAAATTGGTGAAGGATAATATAAGTCTAAACTTTTTCTACTGTGTTTATTTTGCTCCCATTACACCCGGGGTAACAGGCCATTTGAATCCTGGATTGTAATAGTGGTGGTGATGCTATTATGTCAGAGTGGTGGTGATACTGTTATGTCAGAGTGATGGTGATGCTGTTATGTCAGAGTGATGGTGATACTGTTATGTCAGAGTGATGGTGATGCTGTTATGTCAGAGTGGTGGTGATGCTGTTATGTCAGAGTGATGGTGATGCTGTTATGTCAGAGTGGTGGTGATGCTGTTATGTCAGAGTGATGGTGATGCTGTTATGTCAGAGTGGTGGTGATGCTGTTATGTCAGAGTGATGGTGATGCTGTTATGTCAGAGTGGTGGTGATGCTGTTATGTCAGAGTGATGGTGATGCTGTTATGTCAGAGTGGTGGTGATGCTGTTATGTCAGAGTGGTGGTGATGCTGTTATGTCAGAGTGGTGGTGATGCTGTTATGTCAGAGTGATGGTGATGCTGTTATGTCAGAGTGATGGTGATGCTGTTATGTCAGAGTGGTGGTGATGCTGTTATGTCAGAGTGATGGTGATGCTGTTATGTCAGAGTGATGGTGATGCTGTTATGTCAGAGTGGTGGTGATGCTGTTATGTCAGAGTGGTGGTGATGCTGTTATGTCAGAGTGATGGTGATGCTGTTATGTCAGAGTGATGGTGATGCTGTTATGTCAGAGTGGTGGTGATGCTGTTATGTCAGAGTGATGGTGATGCTGTTATGTCAGAGTGATGGTGATGCTGTTATGTCAGAGTGATGATGATGCTGGTGTATCATGTTCTTGATGATGGGGAATCAGTGTTAATGATAATGACCATGCTTCTGTACCATATTGTTCGTGATGGTGATGCTGTTCTCGTAGTGATGGTGATGGTGTATTACTGGCAATGGTGATGCCCCCTGTATCAGAGTGATTGTGATGATGGAGCAGTTGTGTCAAATTACTGGTGATGGTGCCGCGGCGTTTCGTGGTAATGGAACTGGTATGTTATATTTGGTGAAGATAGAGCTGATGTATCATGTTGGTAATGGTGGAGCTGGTGGTAATGGTGAAGCTAGTTTTGGTGTGTTATGTTGCTGGTGATGATGGTGCTAATCAATGCTGGCGATGGTACTGTCAAAGTGTTGGTGATGAATGTTCGTTTGAGTGTGTGTGTGTGTGTGTGTGTGTGTGTGTGTGTGTGTGTGTGTGTGTGTGTGTGTGTGTGTGTGTGTATGTGTACACTTGTCAATATATACTCACCTTCTCTATGTAGTTGCAGGGGTCGAGTTGCGGTTCTTGTCCCTGCCTCTCCTCTAGCCACTACTAAGTTTACTGAATTTTTGTGAAAGCAGATTTATCAGTTCTTAAGAATATAAGAAGGAGCACTGCAGGGGGCCTACTGGCCCATGCTAGGTATGTCCAAGCCACAGCCACTTAAGGAAGCACTGCTGCAGGTCTACTGGCCAAAACTTAGCGGGTTCACCTCACACCCACTCACAAACACCAACTCATGTGCTTATCAAACCTCTTTTTAAAGCTACAGAAGATTTTAGCTTCAATGACGATACTCTGGATTTTGTTCCACTCATCTACAACTGTATTACCAAACTAACGTTTACCTATATTATTTCTACATCTATTTTTTTCCAACTAGAACCCATTATTTCCATCTATTTATTAAAGTTTTCCATTTATTCACCACAATCACCTCCCCCTAATTCTACGCCTTTCTAGAGAGTCCTTGTAGGGAAGATTTCTGATAAATGGTATCAACTTTATCATCATTCTCTGTACATCCAGACTGTAATATGGTGATCAGAACTGTGCAGCATAATCTTAAAGAGATCTATTCAACTATATGTAGAATTCCATTTGCTTTATTGCAGACTCTTACGCCCTGTTGTCTTGGTTTTAAAATATTGCTAACCAGGAGTCCTAAATTTGTCTCGCATTCAGAGTGATTAAGATCTACATTGTATAGTTGAAAAGCACCACAATTATTTTCTTTTCCAAGGCTTTAGACTATGCATTTGTCTATATTAAACTGCATCTGCCAATTCGCCGTCGAATGCATGAGTTTAATAAACTCACGCAATCCTGTAACACTCAACGAGTCCTCATCAAAACTAATCTGACGTCCTGTTTTGGTGTCATCAGCAAACTTGCTTATGTCTCGATTTTTTTCCTCATTTATGTCACTTAAATATGTCGTGAACAGCAACGGGCCCAACGCTGACCCTTGTGGAACACCGTTTGAGACGCGTCCCAGTTCTGATTTCTCCCCATTTATGCAAACTCAGTTGCCTGTCTGTCAACCATGCTCTATCCAGGAAAAACATATTCCTCCTATTCCATGTGCCTCTACTTTCCTCGGTCTCAGATAGGCAACCTTACTGAAGTTCATATGCATAATATCATATTCATTAGCATGATCTATCTCCTCAAATGCCATGATCTATCTCCTCCAATAAAATGATCTATCTCCTCAAATAGCATGGCTTTACTAAGGGGCAGGAACGCTCCTTAGTAAAACCATGCTCAGATTCAATATTCAGTTTATATCTTTCAAGGTGGCTTCGAATAATCTCGGTGATTGTTGTTACATCAATTTTCCCACAATGGAAGTTAGGCTAATTGGTCTACAGTTCGAAGCTAAGGACATGTCTGCTTCTTTGTAGAGAGGTATAACATTTGCCATTTTCCCACTTATCTGTCACTATGCCACTTTGTAGTGATATGCTGAAAAGACTAGCCAATGGTTTGCCATGTTCCTCTTTGTATTCATAACCCTTGAAAACTATGTGCTCCTCAGTTGATATGCTCCTCAGTTGATATGCTCCTCAGTTGATATGCTCCTCAGACGATGTGCTCCTCAGTTGATATGTTCCTCAGATGACATGCTCCTCAGATGATATGCTCCTCAGATGATATGCTCCTCAGATGATATGCTCCTCAGTTGATATGCTCCTCAGTTGATATGCTCCTCAGATGATATGCTCCTCAGTTGATATGCTCCTCAGATGATATGCTCCTCAGTTGATATGCTCCTCAGATGATATGCTCCTCAGTTGATATGCTCCTCAGTTGATATGCTCCTCAGTTGATATGCTCCTCAGATGATATGCTCCTCAGATGATATACTCCTCAGATGACATACTCCTCAGTTGATATGCTCCTCAGATGATATGCTCCTCAGTTGATATGCTCCTCAGTTGATATGCTCCTCAGATGATATACTCCTCAGATGATATACTCCTCAGTTGATATGCTCCTCAGATGATATACTCCTCAGATGATATACTCCTCAGTTGATATGCTCCTCAGATGATATACTCCTCAGATGATATACTCCTCAGATGATATACTCCTCAGTTGATATGCTCCTCAGATGATATGCTCCTCAGTTGATATGCTCCTCAGTTGATATGCTCCTCAGTTGATATACTCCTCAGATGATATGCTCCTCAGTTGATATGCTCCTCAGATATGCTCCTCAGTTGATATACTCCTCAGATGATATGTTCCTCAGATATATTCCTCAGTTGATATGCTCTTCAGATATGCTCCTCAGATGATATACTCCTCAGTTGATATGCTCCTCAGATGATATACTCCTCAGATGATATGCTCCTCGGTTGATATACTCCTCAGATGATATGCTCCTCAGATGATATACTCCTCAGTTGATATACTCCTCAGATATGCTCCTCAGTTGATATACTCCTCAGATGATATGCTCCTCAGATGATATACTCCTCAGTTGATATGCTCCTCAGATGATATGCTCCTCAGATGATATACTCCTCGGTTGATATGCTTCTCAGATGATATACTCCTCAGATGATATACTCCTCAGATGATATGCTCCTCAGTTGATATACTCCTCAGTTGATATGCTCCTCAGATGATATGCTCCTCAGATGATATACTCCTCGGTTGATATGCTCCTCAGATGATATACTCCTCATATGATATACTCCTCAGTTGATATGCTCCTCAGTTGATATACTCCTCAGATGATATGCTCCTCAGATGATATACTCCTCAGTTGATATACTCCTCAGATATGCTCCTCAGTTGATATACTCCTCAGATGATATGCTCCTCAGATATGATCCTCAGTTGATATGCTCCTCAGTTGATATGCTCCTCAGATGATATGCTCCTCAGTTGATATACTCCTCAGATGATATGCTCCTCAGATGATATACTCCTCAGTTGATATACTCCTCAGATGATATGCTCCTCAGTTAATATACTCCTCAGATGATATGCTCCTCAGATGATATGCTCCTCAGTTGATATGCTCCTCAGATGATATGCTCCTCAGTTGATATACTCCTCAGATGATATGCTCCTCAGATGATATACTCCTCAGTTGATATACTCCTCAGATGATATGCTCCTCAGTTGATATACTCCTCAGATGATATGCTCCTCAGATGATATGCTCCTCAGTTGATATGCTCCTCAGATGATATGCTCCTCAGATGATATACTCCTCAGATGATATACTCCTCAGATGATATGCTCCTCAGATGATATGCTCCTCAGTTGATATACTCCTCAGATGATATGCTCCTCAGATGATATGCTCCTCAGTTGATATATTCCTCAGATGATATGCTCCTCAGATGATATACTCCTCAGTTGATATACTCCTCAGATGATATGCTCCTCAGTTGATATACTCCTCAGATGATATGCTCCTCGGATGATATGCTCCTCAGTTGATATGCTCCTCAGTTGATATGCTCCTCAGATGATATGATCCTCAGTTGATATACTCCTCAGATGATACGCTCCTCAGATGATATGCTCCTCAGTTGATATGCTCCTCAGTTGATATGCTCCTCAGTTGATATGCTCCTCAGATGATATGCTCGGTTCCAAACTCTTTCCGAGGTTCTTCGTTTGATTGAGGTTTACAGCCTTTGTCCCCGGAGCATGAATTTTCTTCACAATCTACTTTGTCCTTCTCTTATTTCAGTATTTTCCATTTGCTGGCATTTCCTTACAGCGACTTGTCAAACCAAATCTGAAGCTAGTCCCGGTTTGTTTGTAGTTTTTCCTGGTCATCCTCTGCTTGTATTCCTTTCATTAGTTTTTCATCATCTATTAATAACAGATATTTCTGACTTTCTTCCACCACGTTGTTCACGTACATTAGAAATAATACCGCTCTTTAACCCTGCCTTAATATGACTCCTCTTTCTGAAGAGTCACTATTATGAACACAGCTGGAGTCTTGCGGCCTGCACACCTGGATGTAGCTCCATAGCGAGGGTAGAAATGAAGAACAAGCAAAAGACAGCAGTGAGTAAATGTTATATATATTTATTTCATAAACACAGCATGCAAGTATACATATAATATATACTATAATATATATCTTGCTGCTTGGTGACTTCAATCTAAGACACACAAAATGGAAGAATATAGCAAATAATGTCGTAGCAGAAATAATCCCTGGAGGTAGCTCAGATGAAAGGTCACACACACACTGGAGCTGCTGAATTTCTGCAACAAACACCCTAAGTCAGCAGATAGTGGAGCCAACAAGACTGGAGAACACACTGGACCTTATTTTCACAAATAATGAGGACCTGGTAAGGAATATAACAATATCAAAAACAGCAAATTCTGATCACAATCTAATCGAAGTCCAGACTTGCATGCACAGGAGTCCTGATCGGCATGATGCAATCAGTAATGATGGTAGACTTACCAAATTCAACTTCAACAACAAGAACATCATCTGGGATCAGGTAAACTATGCCCTAAATGAAACATGCTGGGAGGATATCTTAATTTACATGGACTCCAACCAATGCCTCGAAAAAATCACCCTCCTGGTAGCTGAAGTATGTTCAAGGTATATTCCTATAAGACAAAAGAAAAGAAGAATTAAAGTGGAGAGAGAAACGCTCCCTCTACAGGAGAAGAAGAATCATTGAGCTCCTCAAGAATGCCAGATTATCTGATACACGGAAGGAAGTGCTAACCAGTGAAGTGGAAAATATTGAGCTGAAGTTAAAGGACTCATACAGGATCCAGGAGAGACAAGAGGAGCTAAAAGCGATTAATGAAATTGAAAGAAATTCTAAATATTTCTTTTCATACGCCAAAAACAAGTCAAAAACCACTTCAAGTATAGGGCCCCGGCTCAGACAAGATGGATCCTACACTGACGACAACAAAGAAATGTGCGAGATACTGAAATTGCAGTATGACTCAGTGTTCAGCGTGCCACTAACCAGTTTAAAGATAGATGATCCAAACAACTTTTTCATGAATGAGCCTCAAAACCCTGCCAATGTAGGCCAGATTTATGACATAACTTTAACTCCACTAGACTTTGAGAAAGCCATCCACGACATGCCCATGTACTCAGCCCCAGGCCCAGACTCGTGGAACTCGGTGTTCATTAAAAACTGCAAGAAACCCCACTCACGGGCCCTAAGTATGCTATGGAGAAGGAGCTTAGACACAAGCGAGATTCTACAGTCACTAAAAACAACAGATATAGCCCCACTCCACAAAGGTGGCAGCAAAGCAGTAGCTAAGAACTATAGACCAGTAGTTAACGTCCCACATCATAAAAATCTTTGAAAGAGTTCTAAGAAGCAGGATAGCAAACCACCTAAACTCCCAAAAATTGCACAACCCGGGGCAACATGGTTTCAGAGCAGGTCGCTCCTGCCTTTCGCAACTGCTTGACCACTATGATATGGTCCTGGATGCACTGGAAAACAAACAGAATGCAGATGTAGTATACACAGACTTTGCAAAAGCCTTTGACAAGTGCGACCATGGTGTAACAGCACACAAAATGCGTGCTAAAGGGATAACCGGCAAAGTAGGCAGATGGATCTTCAACTTGCTAACCAATCGCACACAAAGAGTAGTGGTAAACAGAGTTAAATCAGATGCTGCCATAGTGAAGAGCTCTGTCCCAGAAGGCACAGTACTCGCACCTATCCTGTTCCTTATTCTCATATCAGACATAGACAGAGATGTAAACCACAGCACTGTATCATCCTTCGCAGACGATACTAGGATCTGCATGAGAGTGTCATCCATTGAGGACACGGCAAAGCTCCAAGAAGATATAAACCAAGTTTTCCAATGGGTAACAGAACAATATGATGTTCAATGAAAACAAATTCCAACTACTCCGTTATGGAAAACTGGAGGAAATAATAACTGGAACTGAGTATACTACTACAAACTCCAATCACACAATAGAGAGGAAAAGTAATGTGAAGGACCTGGGTGTGGTAATGCCCGAAGACCTCACCTTCAAGGACCACAACAATGCCACTATCACATCTGCTAGGAAACTGATAGGATGGATAATGAGAACATTCAAGACAAGAGATGCTAAGCCAATGATGATCCTTTTTAAATCACTTATTCTTTCTAGGCTGGAATACTGCTCTGCATTAACATCCCCATTCAAGGCAAGTGAAATTGCAGAACAAGAGAATGTAAAGAGAACCTTTACTGCACGTATAAGTTCCATCAAACACCTTAACTACTGGGAGCGCCTGGAAGCACTTGACTTGTACTCACTAGAGCACAGGCGAGAGAGATATATCGTAATCCACACCTGGAAGATTCTGGAGGGACTGGTCCCTAATATGCACACAGCAATCACTCCATACGAAAGCAAAAGACTTGGCAGGCGATGCAACATACCCCCAGTGAAAAGTAGGGGCGTCACTGGTACACTAAGAGAAAACACAATAAGTGTCCGGGGCCCCAGCAATAAGGGGCATTACGGGAAGACCCCTGATTGTCTTCAAGAGGGAGCTGGACAGATACCTAAAGACGGTGCCGGATCAGCCGGGCTGTGGTTCGTACGTTGGATTGCGTGCGGCCAGCAGTAACAGCCTCGTTGATCAGGCCCTGATCCACCGGGAGGCCTGGTCGCGGACCGGGCCGCGGGGACGTTGATCCCCGGAATGCCCTCCAGGTAGACTCCAGGTAGTGTATGTACAGAAAAGCAGTTTGCAAGCAAGAGACATGGTAAGAACCGTCTTCGACTAGACCTAGAGGTAAGTCTGACAGTGTTGCTTCACGAGTGTCCAACATAGCTTCACAACTTTAGCGA
Organism: Cherax quadricarinatus; assembly: GCF_038502225.1. Classification (NCBI taxonomy): domain Eukaryota; kingdom Metazoa; phylum Arthropoda; class Malacostraca; order Decapoda; family Parastacidae; genus Cherax; species Cherax quadricarinatus. Next base: position 19,169,075 of record NC_091375.1, read on the forward strand.
GCTTCTTTGTCATTGGCTGGGTTGAACTAAGGTGCATCTAGTTCGCTGGTCGGGAGAACATGCCTATATGGATGTGTGACATACGCTGCATAAAATGTAACGTACTCTTAGCATGCCACAGTCACTCTTTGCTTCCTTTTCCGCAAGTATTCCTAGATCCATCATAATACTTTCCTTGTTCCTGCCTGCTTCGCTAGGTTTTGTTTCAGTCTCTTCCGCAGGGCTGTATCAAAATCCTTTTTTACGCTCCAAATATGTTATTTACCCATCTTATACCTCACTTTTGTATCCAAACCGTAGAATTTTAGCAGATTTGTGAGGCAGGATTTACTATCTCTAAAACCGTGCATCATGATTTTTTAATCCTGCTCCACTGCAGATTGTTCACCACTCTAATGGTTAGCTTCTCCATAACCATACATGCTATGAATGTCAGCAACAATGGTCTGTAGCTTAATGCTGCTTTTCCGTTCCTTAAAGACTGGGACTACATCTGCTGTCTTCCACTCCTTCGGCAGTTGCCCTGTTTCAATTTACTTGTTGAAAATTGTGGCTAGTGGCGCACTCAGTGTTTATGTGTCCTTCAGAACGTCCCTTCCCTTCCCTGAGACATATATATTCTTACTGCCTTTCAAATGTCTAGCACACTCATTAGTTTCCTCTCCTCCTCTTATGTTGCATGTATTGTGTCCAGTACTCGTTGGTGTTTTCTTTCTCTCTGACCCTCTAAATCAAGATTTATTACTGTCCTTGCCAGATGTATTCTTACAGTCATGGCCTGTTACGGTAGTGATCTGTTACTGTTATGAACTGTTACTATTGTAATAAAAATGAAGCGCTAAACCTACAAGGGTCATAGAGTGCAGCAGGGCAGGGAAGAATACAGGAGTATTAATTAGCAAGAGGGAGAAGTATTATTAGTAGGGTCATACAGTGCAGCGGGGCAGGGGAACGTGCAGGGGTACAGGGCAGCAAGAGGGAGAGTGAGAAAGGGCTGCGAGGACTGGCAGAGGCAGCATCATCAAAGTTTGTGTAGTAAATCAGCAGCTGTAAAAGGTGGGTCCGTCATCGGTGACAACGTTGGAGGTAAATTCCGCATGCTCGTTGATAGAGTGTACAGTCCAACAGAATATGGCTAACAGAAACTGGAACCTGACAATTCTCACAGAGTGGAACAGGGCACCTCTCCATGAGATACCTGTGAGTAAGACGGGTGTGTCCGATGCGATGACTTTAATGACAGGAAGACGGCCATAAACCTATACATGTTGCCAACGGTTGCGAAGGTGGGTAGCAATTACAACAAAATCTGTGAAAGGAACACCTCTGTATGAAACTGGGAGGTCATGTACTGCTGACCGTGCAGCAGTGTCTGCCTTTCATTGCCCCACACGTCAACATGACCGGGGACCCAGGAAGAAACAATATGAAATTGAGACACATGTGCAGCATCTGGGTATCTTTATTGTAGACGTTTCGCCATCCAGTGGCTTTATCAATACAAATTCCAGGACATAACTTGAAGACAGGAGAACTATGTACAGTTCTCCTGTCTTCAAGTTATGTCCTGGAATTTGTATTGATAAAGCCACTGGATGGCGAAACGTCTACAATAAAGATACCCAGATGCTGCACATGTGTCTCAATTTCATCTTGTCGGTATTGTATACCATTCTTGAACAAGAAACAATATCTTTGTGCTTGCTAGAGATACGGTATAACCAAAGCTGGATACGAAGAACTAGGGGAGGAGGTGTATCAAATTTTCTTATAGCCTGTAAAGCACTAAGGAAGTCTGACACGACCACAGATGGTGACACAGGCATAGATGCAATACGCGTAAGTGCTAAGAGAACTGCATACAATTCGGCTGTAAAAATGCTAGCTGAGGCCAATAAATGCCCTCGTACGACGCTGTCTGGAAACACTGCTGCAAATCCGACATCGTCAGAAGACTTGGAACCATCGTTGTACACTGCAATGGCATGAGAATGAGACCGGAAGCTATTAAGCAAAAGAGAGCGAGAAGCAACCATAGGTATTTGGGCTTTCGCACATGGCAGTGGGGAAGAACAGACACGAACTATCGGAACTTTCCAAGGGAGTAGGGAAAAGTTAGATGCTACATGAACATAGAAAGATGGCAACTGAAGAGAAGAGCAGCGAATGTAAACGAAGAGAAAAGGGACGGAGTGTACAGGGGCAGTGAACAAATAATTACGGATATATAGTAACATCCGTTACTATATATCCATAACTATATATGGAAGGATTGTGGAGGTCATGAGAGCGAACAAAATAGTGGAGGCAATGAGCATCACAGCGATTGGTCAAGGATGGAATATTCGCCTCTGCACAGAGGCTCTCAACAGGTGAAGATCGAAAAGCACCGAGGCATAAACCTGGTGATGGATGAGATCAAGTGTAGAAAGAGTTGAAGGAGAGGCCGCTGAATATATCTGGTCACCATAACCTAGTTTTGATAAAATTAGGGCTGAATGCAGTCGAGAGTTCTACGATCAGCGACCCATAAAAGATGAGCAAGGGTTTTAAGGAGGTTCAGCCGGCTATGACAAGTTGCCTTCAAGGAGATAATGTGAAGTTTCCAGGATAACCTACGGTCAAACAGAAGACCGAGAAACCTGACAGTATCACGTTCTGGAATACACGAGCCATATGCGTAGGTACATTGGATTAGCAGGAACGTCTAGTGAAAGTTATTTGGTGTGCTTTAGTATTAGAAAATTTAAACCAATGAGTAGCGGCCAACTGGAAACACAGTTGACCGCATGTTGGAGAGAAACTGCAATGAGGCGATACTCAGCGCCTGCACAAGCTATAGCAAAGTCATCAGCATAGAGTGATGACCAAATATTAAGTGGAAGAATAGATGCCAGATCATTTACAGCAAAGAGAGAAAGGGTGGTGCTATGAACACATTCCTGGGGAATACTATCAGCTTGGACAAAGTCCAGAGAAAGCATATTATTAACCCGAACACAAAAAGGTCTCTCAGTTATGAAGTTCTTAAGGAAAAATGGCAGATACCCTCGGACCTGCAATATCTCGCTGGATGACCAAAACGCCAGCAATTTCTACACTGTTGCAGTGTATGGATCACCTTTCGAACTTGTAAACTGTGTCTCACAATATAAACTGAGGATGGAAGCTCACGGCAGTCAAAAGTTAAGCTAACTATATTGCAAGGGTAGCGTCTCCGCCTGCGGACATGTAGGATATAAATGTCGACTTTGAGGATTGGGAAGTCTTGGAGCTCAAGCTGTTCCGGAATATCATCACCACATGTCTGGAAATTCTGTTGGAATGACAGTACCACTACAAGAATTGAGAGAATGATGCTTTTCAATTGTTACAGGAATAGCATCTACGGTTGTAAGGAGAGAAAGATCGCAAGCTTGGATAGCATTCTGGACCATGATGATGCATACACCGCTCTTGAGAGCATGAAAGGATATATCTCGATCAACATGGCATAGGAGCGCCTTGCTGATACTATGAATGCAAAGATAGTCAGGAGAAGTCGGTCACAGAGTAAAAACCTTAGTCCATTGTGTATTTTGAAACATAGCGTGTAAGGGGAGAGAGTGTCGTGCCGGTGTTATATGGCCAGAATGAGAAGGAAGCAAAGGAGTATCATCGGGTAATGGTCTTGGGCGTTTAAGAATGGGACCGGAGTTAGTCCTACGTGTGATGGGCGGGCGATCCAAAATCGCCGCACCGTAGAGGGAGAAGCTGGAAGCATGGTCAAAGAAGTGTGGAGATCAGATGTATCAAATTAGTTAGGCAAAACCTCGGTACCTGGAGCAAGTGACCAGCAAAAGGTATAGAAGCATTAGTAAGGTTCGAAGAATGGTCAAATAATGATGTAGGGTTAGAACAAGGTGTGGTAGTAGAAAGGGTCCTGGATTTGGGTCATGGATTTGGGGCTCCATGGTTGTCACTTGTTTTTTTAGAAAAAAGAAAAGGAAAAAGGGGGGGGACGTGGAGGGATAGCTCCAAGGAGAAATGAAAGGGCTGTAATTCCCCTTCCACGCCCAAGAGACCCCAGCACTGCAAGAAGTGCAGATGCAGCATGAAACCCGTTCCATACCCTACCCTTCATGCCAGTAAACCAGCAATCCGGGATAGTAACCTCACATCTACTGAGCCACCTCGGTGGACAATAGAGAGGGCAGCCGGATACCACAAAGTATACCTCCTTCGGCCACTACCCCAGGAATCCAAAATGCAGCCTCCAGAGATACACCCGAAAGACACCTAAAGCCTCCCCGGGAGACCGGAGAAGAATCTAAACATCCTCAGGTGATCCAAATTTCACGGCAAACTACACCACCACCAAGAACCTCAACGGAATGGGTTGAACCACGGTACCTTTCTCCATACCCAGGAACTAGAGTGCGTGTGGGGAGAATCCCAAAGGCTGAAAACAGAAAGGGGATAGGGGAGGGATGGGGAGAGGAGGAGGGAAGGGAACGGGGGAAGGGGAAGGTATTGGGAAAGGGGGAGTGAGGGGTAATTAGGCTCGGTCTGAGGAAGATCAAAAGGTCCAGTTCCTCAGTCCAAGAACCTCTTCACCGCGTCAAGGAGCCGTCCCTCCTTAAAGATGTCATAATCTGTTACTGTCATGAGCTGTTACTGTCGTGATCTGTTACCATCATGATTCATTTGTTTCAGACAGGACGTGTTTGTCAGGACGTGTTCATTTCTGTCAGGATTTGTTCATATCTGTCATATTATATTGCTGTTATCATCTGTTATGTTCTGTTTACTCTCATGAACCGTTACTACTATTAATATATGTCACTGGGCTTTCTAGTTTTAACTTTTTTTTTTTTGTGCTGTGAACACTAAATCACTACTGCTATTCCATACACATTTTTTTTTCAGCATTTTAACTATCACTTTAGCTTACGAGTTTAACAATTTAAGAAAAAAATATTTACCAGTGATAATTCTTTACCCATTATAATTCCTAGGTACCTCAGACTAGGAATATTTTATCACAATCGTCATTCTTCACGTGTTCTGTTGTCTCTCACTTCCTATATATTGCATTTATCTGCAATAAATTTCATCAATGTATCTCCTCACCTGAAGAACATAAAGGCACAATACCGTGAATGGAACAACACACAAATAACCCGCACATGACGACATTTCGGTCCGCCTTGGGCCATTTACAAGTCACATTAACACATTACCACCATTACCTCTACCACTACATCTCTACTTCCTTCTTCCTCTTTGTTCCATCCCTGTTCTCCCCCTCCCCCATCCCTCGCGTATATATACTGGCTCCTTTCCTCTCTTGTGCTAATGTGATTTAAATGGTCCAAGTCGGACCGAAACTTCGTTATAAGCCTATCTCCTATGTACGGATAATTTATGTAGTGTACCACTTCACTTGCACAACTGTGAAAGTTTTCCTTTAAAAATTTACAGCTCATCTATAATATTTCAGCTTAATTATAATATATTGCTGATGTGTTGTAAGTGTTCTCAACACTGTAGATATTGTGTTACTGGGACAACAAGCCAATACGTGGATATATAAACACGTAATGTACTATGAAGGTTCATCAGCCCTTTTAGACCCTCAAAGAATATTTGATAAGACCGATTCCTCCTCGTGGAAATGAAAAGCTAGAAAAGTGAATAACATAATAAGAAATAATTTAAAATATACGTAGAACTTGTATAGAATATAAAACACTTAAACCAGAAAATAATTCTGCCTGCAGCAAAGAATGAAAAATTAAATGTATGTAAATAATTAATGACAAAGCTAATATGTACACAATTAATTACGAACATAGTGGTGCCGTGCCAATGTTCTGAACACAGTTCTGAATCGTGGTTTGGGACGCTGAGCCGGTGTTGATGTCGGGGGTGAAGACGTGAGGGGGTTGTGTTACTGGTGGACGTAACTTGTGGCACCTCAGAAAATATAGGGACCCTATCATGAGTAGAGATTTTGGAGACTGGGATCCTCTGACAACCCGTCCGAGGCAGTAAAGTCGCTAGTCGTGAGCCACAATGAAATTATGGTGGAGTGACAACTGGTGAACGGCTTTAGGATATGAAGATTGTGTGTCAGCTACGAATGGAAGGGGACGAATTGGGTACAGATGCCAGTTTAAGTCTGATCTGTGGAAGATCTATGTGTTGCCCTTGTCTCGCTTCGTGTCTGGTGACCTAATCTGTACAGCAAGGCTGGGAAAAACAACGAAAAACAACAAACCGGAAAAGCAGACACTCATATGATAGGATGTAGCTTTTAATTAAAAGAAATAGCGAGAAATGCAAATTACATTAACATAGTAAGAGTAAACTCAAGTCCGGTTAAGAATTACGAACCACAAAATCCAAACAAATAAATTGAAAACCCCACATTTAACAAATAACCAGGAATGGAATTCCATACTTACAGCCTCGATGAGAACAGGAAGCCAAGTGACATTCCTCCGTCAGCAAGGGTCACTTGTTACCTCCCACTGGGTGGAGAAAGAGGGTGGTAAAGGCTACGACGTACACACCCCTTTCAGAACTGTCATACTACCATTCATACTACCCCATCACTTGTTCATACTTCCACTCTTATTAAGTGAACTTTTCCCTCACATGTACAAAAAAAAAAAATACAGACAAAGCGTCACTCTTGATTTCCCTTCGTCAGGTCTTGAGACTTAACAAAGCTACAGCCTGAGCGATACAGTGACTAAAATATAACTCTGTTTTGTATTTCTTGTCTTTACAAAGAAAAGTCGATCTTTCAACCAATTCAAGAGAAGCTGTATTTTGTTATGAATGTTTTTGTTAGGCTGTCTCTTATCATTTATACAGTTCTTCGGAGCAACATTGTTGATGAGAAAGTGATGAATATGGTTGAGAGTAATGGTGGTTGTGATGGGTGTGGTCAATGGTACGAGTAATGGGTGTTGGTAAAAGTGGTGGTGGCATTTGTGGTTAATGCTGGTAGTGATGGTTGTGGGTAATAATGAAGGGGTGAGAATTGTGAGACATGTTTCTGAGTATTGGTAATAGTTGTGATCTATGGTGGTGGTGGATGTGAGTATGTTGAAAGTAATGAGAAATGGTGGAAGTTATGGTTGTACTAATATTGAAGCACGGGGCATGTGTGCATCAGACCATGGTGGGGATGATATCAAGATGTCATGGATTCACACACAATGGTAGTGATGATGGTAGGATATCAGGGTTTCAGGTAAAGGCTGTGGCGATGTCAGGACTTCGGACATCGGAGGTGGTAATGGCAGGGCATCAGAGCTTGACATAAAATGCGTCATCACTTCTGAATGTCAGTATAACTTGTAGTGCCTGTCTAGTAAACAAGCTCTACCCCTCACTGTACAGATTAATTGCAAATTGAATTCCCTAACATTCTTAACCAATCTAAATAAATTTCGATAAATAAATGTTTTTGCAGAAGAGCGTAAAGAATTCGTGAAGTGTGTAATGGTTCTATAGATTACAAGTTACGACTAACATATTTTGATGAATAAAATAGATAGAAGTTAAGTGAACAGATTAGAAACTTCATTAAAATGTCAATTAAACATGTCATCCATTACTCACTAATCAGTCACTGAGGAACTAGTGTTTGTGTGGCTAGTGATCAAGGAACCAACCACAACAGGACAGAATGGTAGACATAAAGGATCTACCACGGCATAAAGGATCTACTACACATGTAAAAAACTTATATTATCCCTCATCTATGAATCATGCTCCAGCCTCCAGCCTCCAGCCTCCAGCCTCCAGTCTCCAGGCTCCATCAGGTCTCTAAAGCTCTTAAGTCAGTCTCTGGAGAAAGAGTGAAGAAAGGTAATGGAAGGAGAAACCTGAGATTTTCTTACCGCAAAAGAGTGAGAATATAGAAAGGCATATAGAACAAGATAGTGTTGTCACTGGATTATCACAGTAACAGTTACACCAGCTATATAGCAGTGCCCTTATGATGGCAGTGTCATAGCAACAATTTACCTCTCGTCCTCCTAATGTCCCTCAGCAACGAAGATAACTACACGAGGATAAATTGTCTGAAGAAAATGTGGGCTCCTCTATGAGGCACTTTTATTCACCCGGATGACTGGCTTTTAAATTATGTAGTTGTTAAGAAGTAACATGTTATCTGACTCAGGTACATTTTTATGGTATTGAGAAATAACGGACTTCCTGTGTCAGATAAAACATGTTCAAATATTAGTGCGCTTCTAGAAGTCAATGGAGATAATGTTGTGGAATTACTTATACTTAAAACTCTTACTGAAATCGGTATTTTTAAACATATATCAGTGTTAAAATTTCCGGGAATTTCCAATGAAGTATTCTAAACTTATGATTGGAACTGATGTCATGGGAGTATCTAACATCCTTATTGAACCTCTGGTAAAAGATAATTTCAACGAGGAAATCTAAGTACTGAAAACTAAAAAAAAAACTGAGCCACAGTTGTACCCGCTGATTGTTGTGACACCTTCTGTAGCAAGGGTACAGAACGTTGCTTTGTTATCCACTTCTGTGGATAATGACGAGTAAGGTTAGAGCATGTTAGTTAGTAATGTACCTCACCAGTCATTATCTACAATGACGGAGAGTAAGAACACTCCTAGTTGAATAAGCAAGGATGTGATCACTCCACTTAAACACAAGGACCTTATATTAAGAAATAGTGCGTTGATCTGTCACAGGAAAAACTCAGAAATGTTGCCATTACTGAGGACCAGCGAACTGTGTATTCATGGATAGGTTTACTCCAAGTTCTTCTGTGATTATAACCATATTGTGTTGCCTGAGTTTGTTTAACAGACAAGCTAACAAGTTTGTTCAAAATACTTCTCAAAGTGTACATCAAGATATTTGAAAGAATTTGGGCAAGCTGGCTAAAACCTTTACATGACGAAAGACGAAAGTTTCGGTGACTTCAGATATTAAGAACTGCCATACTTGTCACGTGACAGGCAAGACAATTCGATCTCCTAAACTAGCACCACTTGTGGCTATACCTGCATTTAAAGGACCAATGTCTCCACATATTATTGACTGTACTGGGCTACTTCTTAGGATGAAGCTTGACAACCGGTATTTGTTCATATATTGGATTGTTCAACTCGCTATCCTGAGGTTATCCCCATGAGAAAGATCATCCTTCGATCTACTGACCGGGCACCAGTATGTTTCTTCTTCAGAGTGAAAGCCCTCTCGAGAAATTTAGTTAGATCAAGAATCTACTGCAATTTCGCCTCTAAAGTTTTCGGAAATCCTTATATAGCATGGGAAACACCTTTCTTCTTTCCACCATTTATCACCTACAATCTCAGTAAATGACCAAACTCTGCCTTTAGACTTTGAAGTTTATGATGCTGGGTTTAACGCGATGAATATTAGTGAGACTGGGATGAGGGATGACAAGTCATATTGTTCACTCTCAGAGAAAGTGAACAAGAGAGTCGGTTTGCGCTTCTTTGAGCTTACGGACATTCACTTCGTGGTCCTTCACTTGCTCCTAATACTAATACCATCAAAAACATCATCAAAATCTACCTGAATCTGGATAACAAACTACTTTTTAACATCTGTATATTTTTGGCCAGTCTTTTTGGTTTAATAAAAAGTGCCTCATAGCGGAGCCCATATTTTCTTCTGCAGGCTGGGTAGCGGAGGGGAGATCACGTTACTGAGGCGACGGATTGCGTAAGTTTCTCACCTGTCAAGGTGCGCTGGCAGATCCTCTACCCTCAGCATATATTTTTCTTTATGCCTACTTGTCACTTACGAGCTAAGTCAAAAGTATTAGTTATGGAATCCATCTAAGACTCTTCAGCACATGAACGGCATATCACATGTTCCTGAATATTTGCAATAAGACAGATATAAAATTCCTTGTTCAGTTTGAGCTGCTCTTCCTCATCTATGAAAGAGAATTTCCTTCTCATTCCTTCTCATTGCTTCCTTCTCAACGTGCGCAAGGTTCTCTGAAAGCTTATAGGCTTTATATCATATTCGTCAAGAACAGTTTCCATGACTTAATCATAATCAATACACATGCTTGGAAGCAATGTTGTACACACCTGAACTTTTCCATTTATAGCGGTTTGTTAAAAGATTTCTCGCTTATCTTGAGGCTGAAAGTGTATGAGAGTTTGTACATTCCAATTCTAGTAGGTTCCCCATTCTAAATAGAAACTAGACAACAAGTCTGATATAAGACGTATTATAGGAAAATGTTCAATAATAGGCTATTTAGGTGGAGTCCCAGTATCTGGTCTCTGCTGAGTATTTGGGTACTGAGGAGTATTTGACATGACTTTTAATATATACTGCTGACTCCCGAGAGAATGCATGTCTCTATGGCTGAGCATGTAACTCAGTGACTTTTGTTGTCATATCAGAAAACTGTTGGGTTAGACCGTTAGAGGCTTAACTAAATGGGTTTGACCCAAAGTCTGAGGTATAGTAAATGTTAGAAGAGTCATGGCCCTATTTTCAGATAAATCTTTTTGCAGGGATTCTGCTAAGATCTCTGCATTATTCACAGTGAACGTTAATAGTTCTTCTTCTCTCAGTAAACATAATGTACCTGATTATTTTGTCTGAAAGTTTATACAGGGAGCCTAATGCTATATGGTATTGCCAAGTGTCTTGGCACTTTCCAACACGTTGGCAACTTATTGTTACTTAATATTCGCCTAGTTATGATGTAAATAATATGTTCCACATTTGCAGTCATTAAGAAGTTATTTATTTTCTGAGAAAAAGATCAGGGAGACATTTGTTCTGTTATACTCTAGTGTTAATTTAAATTTAAGTAGCCTAATTTCATACAGTAAAAGTTAAAACGTTTCCTGGACAGTCTGACTCACAATAACAGACTTGTAAGCAGATATTAATATCATTGTCAGTACTTGACTCACTCTATAAATTTTACAATTAATCATTGGAACCTAAATCTTTCTTATAATTATAAAAAAAAAACATACGAAATATGCCCAGGAAGGAAAGATATTAAATGTCAAAAAATTCTCAAAAAATATTTTTTTTGTGTTTAGGGAAAGTATATAACAGTACATTTAACACTAAGAGTGTTTTCAAAAGAAAAAAAAAACAGTTCTACCTAGAATCAAGGAAGAGGTCAATCAAAGATATTTACAAATATATTTGCAAATTTTATTATGTGGGAACATACAAGGTATATATATTATATACATTTCTATGAATATATATGGTCTAAATATCTATGACAACACAAGCAGAATATTCAAGATAGAAACAGCATTTTGAAACAGTAGAGAACACCAGGACCAATCAGAAGAAAAATGGAACAGCAACAGCGACTGACAAATATGCTGAGGTGGATATACAAGTTCCTAATATCACATAATGTGTTGCGGTACCTAGCACCGCAACACATTATGTGCTCCCACTGTGACAAGGAACAGAAAACCGAAAATATACAGTATCCTATAACATTCCATAAGACAGCTAAGAACGTCCTATATACCATTCTTGTGAGGTAAATCCTGAACAACACCGGTACACATACTGTCTCACCAGTACACATCCTGTCTAACCAGTACAAATGTGTTAGGGTAAATAATACCACGTAAAAAAACATTCATAAGTGAATAAGCAGTCTTGAGATGACAGCAGTGACAGCAGCACGTCAGTCTATCAGCGACAACCTTCAACTAACTCTTGAGCAAGACCGGGATGCCTAGTGCAAAGCTTCAAAAAGCTTCTGAGAATGATGAAGAGGGTGAATGAAACAACAGAAATCTCATTCACTCACACATGAAATGTACAGGCGAAAATACCTTACAGCAAAAAGTAATGAGAGACGTGACAGGTGTGAGGGGCACGCATCATCCATGGCTTGAGTCGCAATAAAGCTAATAGAATCCTTGGCTTCATATCAAGAAGCATAAATAATAGGAGTCCTCAGGTTGTTCTTCAACTCTATACATCGTTGGTTAGGCCTCATTTAGATTATGCTGCACAGTTTTGGTCACCTTATTACAGAATGGATATAAATTCTCTGGAAAATGTACAAAGGAGGATGACAAAGTTGATCCCATGTATCAGAAACCTTCCCTATGAGGATAGACTAAGGGCCCTGAATCTGCACTCTCTAGAAAGACGTAGAATTAGGGGGGATATGATTGAGGTGTATAAATGGAAGACAGGAATAAATAAAGGGGATGTAAATAGTGTGCTGAAAATATCTAGCCTAGACAGGACTCGCAGCAATGGTTTTAAGTTGGAAAAATTCAGATTCAGGAAGGATATAGGAAAGTACTGGTTTGGTAATAGAGTTGTGGATGAGTGGAACAAACTCCCAAGTACCGTTATAGAGGCCAGAACGTTGTGTAGCTTTAAAAATAGGTTGGATAAATACATGACTGGGTGTGGGTGGGTGTGAGTTAGACCTGATAGCTTGTGCTACCAGGTCGGTTGCCGTGTTCCTCCCTTAAGTCAATGTGACCTGACCTGACTAGGTTGGGTGCATTGGCTTAAGCCGGTAGGAGACTTGCACCTGCCTCGCATGGGCCAGTAGGCCTTCTGCAGTGTTCCTTCGTTCTTATGTTCTTATGTGCAAGAGTGCGAGAACTTGTACAATACAGGTTGGAGGAGACAACACATGAAGCCGGCACTGTCACGTACACACCCACTCAACCATGAAGCCGGCACTGTCAGGTACACACCCACTCAACCATGAAGCCGGCACTGTCAGGTACACACACACTCAACCATGAAGCCGGCACTGTCACGTACACACCCACTCAACCTTGAAGCCGGCACTGTCACGTACACACCCACTCAACCATGAAGTCGGCACTGTCACGTACACACCCACTCAACCATGAAGCTGGCACTGTCAGGTACACACCCACTCGACCATGAAGCCGGCACTGTCAGGTACACACCCACTCAACCATGAAGCCGGCACTGTCAGGTACACACCCACTCAACCATGAAGCCGGCACTGTCAGGTACACAACCACTCAACCATGAAGCCGGCACTGTCAGGTACACACCCACTCAACCATGAAGCCGGCACTGTCAGGTACACACACACTCAACCATGAAGCCGGCACTGTCAGGTACACACCCACTCAACCATGAAGCCGGCACTGTCACGTACACACCCACTCAACCTTGAAGCCGGCACTGTCACGTACACACCCACTCAACCATGAAGTCGGCACTGTCACGTACACACCCACTCAACCATGAAGCTGGCACTGTCAGGTACACACCCACTCGACCATGAAGCCGGCACTGTCAGGTACACACCCACTCAACCATGAAGCCGGCACTGTCAGGTACACACCCACTCAACCATGAAGCCGGCACTGTCAGGTACACACACACTCAACCATGAAGCCGGCACTGTCACGTACACACCCACTCAACCTTCAAGCCGGCACTGTCACGTACACACCCACTCAACCATGAAGTCGGCACTGTCACGTACACACCCACTCAACGATGAAGCCGGCACTGTCAGGTACACACCCACTCAACCATGAAGCCGGCACTGTCAGGTACACACCCACTCAACCATGAAGCCGGCACTGTCAGGCACACACCCACTCAACCATGAAGCCGGCACTGTCAGGTACACACCCACTCAACCATGAAACCGGCACTGTCAGGTACACACCAACTCAACCATGAAGCCGGAACTGTCAGGTACACACCCACTCAACCATGAAGCCGGCACTGTCAGGTACACACCCACTCAACCATGAAGCCGGCACTGTCAGGCACACACCCACTCAACCATGAAGCCGGCACTGTCATGTACGCACCCACTCAACCATGAAGCCGGCACTGTCACGTACACACCCACTCAACCATGAAGCCGGCACTGTCAGGTACACACCCACTCAACCATGAAGCCGGCACTGTCAGGTACACACCCATTCAACCATGAAGCCGGCACTTTCAGGTACACACCCACTCAACCATGAAGCCGGCACTGCCAGGTACACACCCACTCAACCATGAAGCCGGCACTGTCACGTACACACCCACTCAACCATGAAGCCGGCACTGTCAGGTACACACCCACTCAACCATGGAGCCGGCACTGTCAGGTACACACCAACTCAACCATGAAGCCGGCACTGTCACGTACGCACCCACTCAATCATGAAGCCGGCACTGTCAGGTACGCACCCACTCAACCATGAAGCCGGCACTGTCAGGTACACACCCACTCAACCATGAAGCCGGCACTGTCAGGAACACACTCATTCAACCATGAAGCCGGCACTGTCACGTACACACCCACTCAACCATGAAGCCGGCACTGTCAGGTACACACCCACTCAACCATGAAGCTGGCACTGTCAGGTACACACCCACTCAACCATGAAGCTGGCACTGTCAGGTATACACCCACTCAACCATGAAGCCGGCACTGTCACGTACACACCCACCCAACCATGAAGTCGGCACTGTCACGTACACACCCACTCAACCATTAAGCCGGCACTGTCAGGTACACTCCCAGTCAACAATTAAACCGGCACTGTCAGGTACACACCCACTCAACCATGAAGCCGGTACTGTCAGGTACACAAACAGTCAACCATGAAGCCGGCACTGTCAGTTACAGACCCACTCAACCATGAAGTCGGCACTGTCAGGTACACACCCACTCAACCATGAAGCCGGCACTGTCAGGTACACACCCACTCAACAATTAAGCCGGCACTGTCAGGTACACACCCACTCAACCATGAAGCCGGCACTGTCAGGTACATACCCACTCAACCATGAAGCCGGCACTGTCAGGTACACACCCACTTAACCATGAAGCCGGCAGTGTCAGGTACACACCCTCTCAACCATGAAGCCGGCAGTGTCAGGTACACACCCACTCAACCATGAAGCCGGCACTGTCAGGTACACACCCACTCAACCATGAAGCCGGCACTGTCAGGTACACACCCACTCAACCATGAAGCCGGGACTGGCAGGTACCCACCCACTCAACCATGAAGCCGGCACTGTCAGGTACACACCCACTCAACCATGAAGCCGGCAGTGTCAGGTACACACCCACTCAACTATGACGCCGGCACTGTCAGGTACACACCCACTCAACCATGAAGCCGGCACTGTCAGGTACACACCCACTCAACCATGAGGCCGGCACTGTCAGGTGCACACCCACTCAACCATGAAGCCGGCTCTGTCAGGTACACACTCACTCAACAATGAAGCCGGCACTGTCAGGTACACACCCACTCAACCATGAAGCCGGCACTGTCAAGTACACACCCACTCAACCATGAAGCCGGCACTGTCAGGAACACACCCATTCAACCATGAAGCCGGCACTGTCACGTACACACCCACTCAACCATGAAGCCGGCACTGTCACGTACACACCCACTCAACCATGAAGCCGGCACTGTCACGTACACACACACTCAACCATGAAGCCGGCACTGTCAGGTACACACCCACTCAACCATGAAGCCGGCAATGTCACGTACACACCCACTCAACCATGAAGCCGGCACTGTCAGGTACACACCCACTCAACCATTAAGCCGGCACTGTCAGTTACAGACAAACTCAACCATGAAGCCGGCACTGTTAGGTACACACCCACTCAACCATGAAGCCAGCACTGTCAGGTACACACCCACTCAACAATTAAGCCGGCAATGTCAGGTACACACCCACTCAACCATGAAGCCGGCACTGTCAGGTACACACCCACTCAACTATGAAGCCGGCACTGTCAGGTACACACCCACTCAACCATGAAGCCGGCACTGTCACGCACACACCCACTCAACCATGAAGCCGGCACTGTCAGGTACACACCCACTCAACCATTAAGCCGGCACTGTCAGTTACAGACCCACTCAACCATGAAGCCGGCACTGTCAGGTACACACCCACTCAACCATGAAGGCAGCACTGTCAGGTACACACCCACTCAACAATTAAGCCGGCACTGTCAGGTACACACCCACTCAACCATGAAGCCGGTACTGTCAAATACACACCCACTCAACCATTAAGCCGGCACAGTCAGGTACACACCCACTCAACCATGAAGCCGGCACTGTCAGGTACACACCCACTCAACCATGAAGCCGGCACTGTCAGGTGCACACCCACTCAACCATGAAGCCGGCACTGTCAGGTACACACCCACTCAACCATGAAGCCGGCACTGTCAGGTACACACCCACTCAACCATGAAGCCGGCACTGTCAAGTACACACCCACTCAACCATGGAGCCGGCACTGTCAGGTACACACCCATTCAACCACGAAGCCGGCACTGTCACGTACACACCCAGTCAACCATGAAGCCGGCACTGTCACGTACGCACCCACTCAACCATGAAGCCGGCACTGTCACGTACACACACACTCAACCATGAAGCCGGCACTGTCAGGTACACACTCACTCAACCATGAAGCCGGCACTGTCACGTACACACCCACTCAACTATGAAGCCGGCACTGTCAGGTACACACCCACTCAACCATTAAGCCGGCACTGTCAGGTACAGTCCCACTCAACCATGAAGCCGGCACTATCAGGTACACACCCACTCAACCATGAAGCCAGCACTGTCAGGTACACACCCACTCAACAATTAAGCCGGCACTGTCAGGTACACACCCACTCAACCATGAAGCCGGTACTGTCAAGTACACACCCACTCAACCATGAAGCCGGCACTGTCAGGTACACACCCACTCAACCATGAAGCCGGCACTGTCAGGTACACACCCACTCAACCATGAAGCCGGCACTGTCAGGTACACACCCACTCAACCATGAAGCCGGCACTGTCAGGTACACACCCACTCAACCAAGAAGCCGGCACTGTCACGTACACACCCACTCAATCATGAAGCCGGCACTGTCAGGTACACACCCTCTCAACCATGAAGCCGGCACTGTCAGGTACACACCCACTCAACCACGAAGTCGGCACTATCAAGTACACACCCACTCAATCATGAAGCCGGCACTGTCAGGTACACACCCACTCAACCATGAAGCCGGCACTGTCAGGTACACACCCACTCAACTATGAAACCGGCACTGTCAGGTACAAACCCACTCAACCATGAGGCCGGCACTGTCAGGTGCACACCCACTCAACCATGAAGCCGGCACTGTCAGGTACACACCCACTCAACCATGAAGCCGGCACTGTCAGGTACACACCCACTCAACCTTGAAGCCGGCACTGGCAGGTACACACCCACTCAACCATGAAGCTGGCACTGTCAAGTACACACCCACTCAACCATGAAGCCGGCACTGTCAGGTACACACCCACTCAACCATGAAGCCGGCACTGTCAGGTACACATCCACTCAACCATGAAGCCGGCACTGTCAGGTACACACCCACTCAACCGTAAAGCCGGCACTGTCAGGTACACACCCACTCAACCATGAAGCCGGCACTGTCAGGTACACACCCATTCAACCATGAAGCCGACACTGTCACGTACACACCCACTCAACCATGAAGCCGGCACTGTCACGTACACTCCCACTCAACCATGAAGCCGGCACTGTCACGTACACACCCACTCAACCATGAAGCCGGCACTGTCAGGTACACACCCACTCAACCATGAAGCCGGCACTGTCACGTACACACCCACTCAACCATGAAACCGGCACTGTCAGGTACAGACCCACTCAACCATGAAGCCGGCACTGTCAGGTACACACCCACTCAACAATTAAGCCGGCACTGGCAGGTACACACCCACTCAACCATGAAGCCGGTACTGTCAAGTACACACCCACTCAACTATGAAGCCGGCACTGTCAGGTATAGACCCACTCAACCATGAAGCCGGCACTGTCAAGTACACACCCACTCAACCATGAAGCCGGCACTCTCAGGTACACACCCACTCAACTATGAAGCCGGCACTGTCAGGTACACACTCACTCATCCATGAAGCCGGCACTGTCAGGTACACACCCACTCAACCATGAAGCCGGTACTGTCAGGTACACACCCACTCAACCATGAAGCCGGCACTGTCAGGTACACACCCACTCAACCATGAAGCCGGCACTGTCAGGTACACACCCACTTAACCATGAAGCCGGCACTGTCAGGTACACACCCACTCAACCATGAAGCCGGCACTGCCACGTACACACCCACTCAATCATGAAGCCGGCACTGTCAGGTACACTCCCTCTCACCCATGAAGCCGGCACTGTCAGGTACACACCCACTCAACCACGAAACCGGCACTGTCACGTACACACCCACTCAATCATGAAGCCGGCACTGTCAGGTACACACCCACTCAACCATGAAGCCGGCACTGTCTGGTACACACCCACTCAACCATGAAGCCGGCACTGTCAGGTACACACCCACTCAACCATGAAGCCGGCACTGTCACGTACACACCCACTCAACCATGAAGCCGGCACTGTCAGGTACACACCCACTCAACCATGAAGCCGGCACTGTCAGGTACACACCCACTCAACCATGAAGCCGGCACTGTCACGTACACACCCACTCAACCATGAAGCCGGCACTGTCAGGTACACACCCACTCAACCATGAAGTCGGCACTGTCACGTACACACCCACTCAACCATGAAGCCGGCACTGTCAGGTACACACCCACTCAGCCATGAAGCCGGCACTGTCAGGTACACACCCACTCAACCATGAAGCCGGCACTGTCAGGTACACACCCACTCAACCATGAAGCCGGCACTGTCACGTACACACCCACTCAACCATGAAGCCGGCACTGTCACGTACACACCCACTCAACCATGAAGCCGGCACTGTCACGTACACACTCACTCAACCATGAATCCGGCACTGTCACGTACACACCCACTCAACCATGAAGCCGGCACTGTCACGTACACACCCACTCAACCATGAAGCCGGCACTGTCACGTACACACTCACTCAACCATGAATCTGGCACTGTCACGTACACACCCACTCAACCATGAAGCCGGCACTGTCACGTACACACTCACTCAACCATGAATCCGGCACTGTCACGTACACACCCACTCAACCATGAATCCGGCACTGTCACGTACACACTCACTCAACCATGAAGCCGGCACTGTCACGTAAACACTCACTCAACCATGAATCCGGCACTGTCACGTACACACTCACTCAATCATGAAGCCGGCACTGTCACGTACACACTCACTCAACCATGAATCCGGCACTGTCACGTACACACCCACTCAACCATGAATCCGGCACTGTCACGTACGTACACACTCACTCAACCATGAAGCCGGCACTGTCACGTACACACTCACTCAACCATGAATCCGGCACTGTCACGTACACACCCACTCAACCATGAAGCCGGCACTGTCACGTACACACCCACTCAACCATGAAGCCGGCACTGTCACGTACACACCAACTCAAACATGAAGCCGGCACTGTCACGTACACACCCACTCAACCATGAAGCCGGCACTGTCACGTACACACCCACTCAACCATGAAGCCGGCACTGTCACGTACACACCCACTCAACCATGAAGCCGGCACTGTCATGTACACACCCACTCAACCATGAATCCGGCACTGTCACGTACACACCCACTCAACCATGAAGCCGACACTGTCACGTACACACCCACTCAACCATGAAGCCGGCACGTTCACGTACACACCCACTCAACCATGAAGCCGGCACTGTCACGTACACACACACTCAACCATGAAGCCGGCACTGTCACGTACACACCCACTCAACCATGAAGGCGGCACTGTCACGTACACACCCACTCAACCATGAAGCCGGCACTGTCACGTACACACACACTCAACCATGAAGCCGGCACTTTCACGTACACACCCTCTCAACCATGAAGCCGGCACTGTCACGTACACACCCACTCAACCATGAAGCCGGCACTGTCACGTACACACCCACTCAACCATGAAGCCGGCACTGTCACGTACACACCTACTCAACCATGAAGCCGGCACTGTCACGTACACACCCACTCAACCATGAAGCCGGCACTGTCACGTACACACCCACTCAACCTTGAATCCGGCACTGTCACGTACACACTCACTCAACCATGAAGCCGGCACTGTCACGTAAACACTCACTCAACCATGAAGCCGGCACTGTCACGTACACACTCACTCAACCATGAAGCCG
>NC_091375.1:19194314-19231814 GCF_038502225.1 Cherax quadricarinatus
ACACGACATATATCTTCTCTCAATCTTCTCGACAATACTGAAAATAATTACTAGAACACTCGATGTGACATCATGTGATGTCAGGCGTGATGTCGCAAGGTGACGTCAGCAGCACTGTGACGTCAGCAGACATCTCGAGGTGACGTCAGGCAGACATCGTGAGGTGACGTCAGCAGACATCGTGAGGTGACGTCAGAAGACATCTCGAGGTGACGTCAGAAGACATCTCGAGGTGACGTCAGGCAGACATCGTGAGGTGACGTCAGCAGACATCGTGACGTCATGAAGTCGGGCAGCATCGTGGGTGACGTCAGCAGACATCTCGAGGTGACGTCAGGCAGACATCTCGAGGTGACGTCAGGCAGACAACGTGACGTCATGAAGTCGGGCAGCATCGTGGGTAGCGTCGATGTGATGCGGGCAGCAGACCACAGC
The DNA here is from genome assembly GCF_038502225.1 of Cherax quadricarinatus. Lineage (NCBI taxonomy): Eukaryota > Metazoa > Arthropoda > Malacostraca > Decapoda > Parastacidae > Cherax > Cherax quadricarinatus. Next base: position 19,194,750 of record NC_091375.1, read on the forward strand.
ATGAGGCCTGGGACATCTGGTAACTCACGTGGCTTTGTAGGTCTACGTGACATCGTCCACACCCAACGTGGTGTCGATGTCCACGTAGCTTCGAGTGGCCTCGGGCACTCGGATACACAGCACTGGCAATGAATTCATACGAAAAACAGCAGAAAACACAGCAGAGGGAGTGGGCAGTAGTGAGTGGTGTATGGTAGGCTGGTGAGCGTGGGTAGGGCGAGCGGCAGGGTGAGGAACAGCCACTTCCTCTCCTCTCCTCCCCCACCCACAAACACGTGGAGAAGCTCACACTGGACGCAGAAATCACCACAAAACTCACCTCTGGCTTGCTGAAACGGCTGTGCTGAGCTGAACAACAACAGCAACATACAAGTGACGCTGAACACGTGACTTGAGAAACAGCGTGGGACGCTGTGGCGTGGAGTCACTGGGACGCCACTTACAATTCTCGGAGAATTTCGGCAAATTTCGGCTGAATCCTGCTAGTACCTGTGTCTGGATGCTCAAAAGTGCAGACACGACATCAGGATAACTCGTTGAGAGACGGATGCTTCTTGTGTAGGGTGATGAAGTGAAGATGACTTCATACCTCTTACTCCCTCTCTCCCGGCAAACACAACTTCTGCAAGCACCGCTGTCACCATTTATAACGGGGTTTGTTTGGTGAACTGTAAGCGGGGTGTGAATGATATACTTCTTCGGAGGCTTCTTACTTTATTGATAACTAGTGTTGGGTTCACAGGCTTGTGTGTTTGTGCCCATGGCCCGGGCAGGGCCATGCCCACGAGAGAGAGCTGGGAGTACTTGTGACTTCCTGCTAGGCCGCTGTGTGAGTGAGTGAGAGCGAGGCAAGTCTGGGCATACTGAAGTGGCAAGGCCTATAGGTGGCAGCACCAGCATGGCGCGAAATATGAACTAAGCTGGCAGACAGCATGGGCTGTCTGTGCAGACAGTACAGGCTGTCTACATCTGTGATGAGCGGGGTTCCACAAGGGTCAGTCCTCGGGCCAGTGCTGTATCCGGTATATGTGAATGACATAACGGAAGGAATAGACACAAAAGTGTCCCTGTTTGCAAATGATGTGAAGTTAATGAGAAGTATTAAATTGGATGAGGATCAGGCAGAACTAGAAAGTGACCTGGACAGGCTGCAAACCTGATCCAACAGGCTTCTGAAATTTAACCCATCCAAATGCAAAGTCATGAACATCGAGGAAGGGAAGAGAACCTCAGACAGAGAACAGACTGAAAACCCCACTCAAGGAAAAGGATCTTGGGGTGAGCATAATACTGAGCACATCTCCTGAGGCGCACATTAACCAGATAACTGGTACAGCATACGGGCGTCTGGCAAACCTAAGGATAGCGTTCCGACACCTCAGTAAGAAATAGTTCAAGACTCTGTACACGGTGCACGTCAGGCCCATATTAAAGTATACAGCACTAGTTTAGAACCCACACCTAGTCAAGCATGGCAAGAAAAAGTGCAAAGGTTTGCAACAAAACTAGCCCCATAGCTAAGGAGAATATCCTACGAAGAAAGGTTAAGGGAAATTGGGCTGACGACACTGGAGGACAGGAGGATTAGGGGAGACATGTTAACGACATGTAAAATACTGAGATGAACTGACAAGGGGGACAGAGACAGGATGTCCCAGAGACGGGACACAGAAACATAGGGCAACAATTGGAAGCTGAAGAATTAGATGAGTCAGAGGGATATTAGGAAGTATATTTCTTCACTCAAATAGCTGTCAGGAAGTGGAATACTATGGAAAATGACATAGTGGAGGCTGAAACCATACATAGTTTCAAGACGAGGTTTGACAAAGCACTTGGAGAAGGTAGAGCGAAGACCTAGTAGCGATCAGTGAAGAGGCGGGGCCAGGAGCTATGACTAGATCCCTGCAACCACAAATAGTATGTACAATAGGCGAGTACACGTGTACACAAGCTTTACATTTCATGGTAACTAGCATAAGAAAATTGTATCACAGAGAACAGGACAAAGAGTCAGGAAAACTGAGGAAGAGTGTTCTGGGAAGGAAGAATGGACAGCAGAGTTCAGGAAAGGGGAACAAGTAGAGGGCAACGAGTGACTAGCTCCCTTAAGGTTTACTATACAAACAGCAGGAGTCTAAGAAATAAGATAATGAGCTAAGATTACTTGCAAGTGTAGGTAATACGTATAGATAATATTGGTATAAGAGAGACTTGGTTCAACCTGAAAGATAGAGAAATGCCTTCTGAATGCAACATACAGGGTTATAAACTATTCCACACTGATAGGGTCAACATGAAGGGTGGTCCTCAGAAAAATAGAGAAACTAAAACCTAACAAATCCCCAGGCCCTGATGAACTGTTTGCAAGGGTGTTAAAGGAATATAAAGAGGAACTTAACATACCTTTTGGCTAATCATTTTAACATATCACTACAAACTGGCATAGTGCCTGATAAGTGAAAAATGACAAATGTAATACCTATTTACAAGGCAGGTGAGAGGTTCTTGGCTTCGAACTATAGACCAATAAGCCTTACCTCTATAGTGGGAAAATTTATGGAATCAATAATTGCCAAAGCAATTCGTAGCCATCTTGACAGGTACAGATTGATTAATGAATCTCAACACGGTTTTACAAAGCGGCGTTCCTGTCTTACGAATTTACTAACTTTTTTCACTAAGGTGTTTGAGGAGGTAGATCATGGTAATAAATATGATATTGTGCATATGAACTTCAGTAAAGCTTTCGATAGAGTTCCACATCAGAGGCTATTGAGAAAACTTAAGGCACACGGAATAGGAGGAGAATTTTTTTCCGGGGTAGAGGCATGGCTGACAAATAGACAGCAGAGAGTTTGCATAAATGGGGATTATTATTATAATAAAAAAGAAGCGCTAAGCCACAAGGACTATACAGCGCTGCAGCATAAATGGGGAGAAATCAGAATGGGGGCACGTCACAAGCGGTGTTCCTCAGGGGTCAGTGTTGGGCCCGTTGTTGTTCACAATTTACATAAACGACATAGATGAGGGAATAAATAACGACATAAGCAAATTTGCTGATGACACCAAAATTGGCCGTCCAATTCATTCTAATGAGGACACTAGAGCACTCCAGGATGATTTGAATAGACTGATGCAATGGTCGGGGAAGTGGCAGATGCAGTTTAATATTGACAAATGCAAAGTTATAAATGTTGGACAGTTAAATAACCATGCCACATATAAACTAAATAATGTAGATCTTAATACTACTGATTGCTAAAAATATTTAGGAGTTCTGGTTAGCAGTAATCTAAATCCAAGACAACAGTGCATTACTGTTCGCAATAAAGCTAACAGAATTCTTGGCTTCATATCTAGAAGTATAAATAATAGAAGTCCTCAGGTTGTTCTTCAACTCTATATATCCTTGGTTAGGCCTCACTTAGACTATGCTGCTCAGTTCTGGTCACCGTATTACAGAAATGCTCTGGAAAACGTACAGAGGAGGATGACATGTATCAGAAATCTTCCCTATGAGGATAGACTGAGGGCCCTGAATCTGCACTCTCTCGAAAGGCGTAGAATTAGGGGGGATATGATCGAGGTGTATAAATGGAAAACAGGAATAAATAAAGGGTATGTAAATAGCGTGCTGAAAATTTCCAGCCAAGACAGAACTCGCAGCAATGGTTTCAAGTTGGAAAAATTCAGATTCAGGAAGGATATAGGAAAGCATTGGTTTGGTAATAGAGTTGTGGATGAGTGGAACAAACTCCCGAGTACAGTTATTCAGGCTAATACGTTGTGTAGTTTTAAAAATAGGTTAGATAAATACATGAGAGGGTGTGGGTGGGTGTGAGTTGGACCTGACTAGCTTGTGCTGCTGGGTCTGGTGCAGTGATCCATCCTTGAGTGGAGGTGACCAGACTTGGTGGGCCATTGGGCTAATCCGGGGGGGGGGTCATTGGTCTAACCCGGGGGGGGGACATGGACCTGCTCCGCATGGGTCAGTAGGCCTGTTGCAGTGTTCCTTCTTATGTTCTTAAGAGTGGGAAGGGAGGCTAGATGAGTTCAACATTAAACTAAAAGCCACAGCTGCAGAGGGTAGGTAGCGAAGCCTAGAAGAGGAATGGGGTATAGAACCAAAGAGAAGAATGGACATGACATCAGGAACAGGAACATCAGCAACCAGCGGGGTGACCGAAGGCAGGGAAGGAGATAAGCACTGCTCAGAGGCTTTATCAGACAACCGGGTTGGCCTAGAAAAAAATCGAGGAGTGAAAGTGGTAAGCCAGTGAATGCAGATAGAGAGGGGACTGATGGAAGGGAAGGAGACAGGTCCTCTTCAGAGGCGCTATCAGGCCATTGAGAGATCCAGGAAATGTTATGGAAAGCAGCAATGGAGATACCTAAACCAGATGCTGAGATGTGAAGGGAAATGTCATCTTCGTATATTGCCCATAGGGACAATATGCCAAGATGACAGGGGAAAGGAAAATTATTATTATTATAATCAAAAAGAAGCGCTAAGCCACAAGGGCTATACAGCAGGGGGAAAGGAAGAGAGATTGTAAATATCATGAATGAGACAGGAAAAGAAGACATGACCCAGCTGAAAAGTTTTCTTAGAATAGGGGGATACTCAAGGTGCAGAAATTGTCCAGTCAAATTAATTTTCAAGTCAGAAATGGTTCGATAAATGATTCAGCAGCAGAAACCACGACTAAGGGGCTCATCAAATTAGCAGATGTACGGCAACCACACGGCGACAGAAACAGAGAGAGGATACAAAGATGCAAGGGGCAGGGAGGAGTCAAGGATAGAGATGAGCATGGTAGTCCAACAACAACAGAGTATAGGTAAGACCGCAGTGGGGTGAGCAGGGAAGGCAAGACAGGCGAAGAATAGGGATGGAGAAGAGTGTCCACAGTCGTAGAGAAAGTGCCAGGGCTTAGCCCAGCAGCTAGGCGCTCATGAGGAGGACTGGGGAAACAGGAGGAGCACACTGTGTTTGCAACTGTCTTGTGGTAGTTTGAAGTCTTAAGTCTTGAAAAGCTGGAGCCAGGTTAGGTCACAGGAGAGGGCAGGCAAGCAGGAACATCAGAAGGCATTTATATGGGGTAATTAAGGAAGCAGTCTTGTAGAGGAGCCATTTTCAATTTTTTGGAAGCTGCTCCTAGAGAGGTAGTATAATTTAGTCTTGTTACCAAAGGTAAAACGTAGAGGCTTTATGAATTCCAGAACTTGAGTAAGTGTGAAGTGAAGAGGTGGCTCGCAGCTTGACAGTTCCAGCACCGAGGCCTTTGTAGAGCTCAGTGCAGGTCATGGTGCCAGCGTTCGATGGAGAAGTGTAGAAGGTAAGGTTTTCCCATGAAGGTGTACTGAAGTCATCAATATCTTCTTGAGAAATGGTTTCAGTGGGAGAGTGTACAGTGGTGCTGGGAGGTGACTGGGTTGGCAGGAGCAGTGAAGAGGTATGTTGATTGAGTATCAGCAGGCTGGGAGATATGGGAGGCGGTGGTTGTGGCAGGTGCAGAAAAGTTCATAACGTTGGGAAGGATCTTGAGGATGTCGGCTGAAGGTGTGGAGTCCCGGAAATTGATGGTAGGCATGTTGTTCAGACGTAATAGTTCGTTTATGGTGGTGCTAAAAGTGCCGGGGTTTGCTGCATTTGCAAGGTGTGTGTGTACACCATGCAATACAGCACCTTCGAAGGGGAGCTGTCAGGAAGTGGAGAGAGTGAGCTGCAGGGTAGAGAGGTGTGTTGAGTGGCTTCAAGAATCTTAGAAGTGTCAGACTGAAGCTCGTGACTGCAGCGTAGGTGGGCCATCTAGAGGAGTTCATATTTTCTTCTTGAATTTTCTAGGTCATAACCTCTTTTCTCAGTGAGTACTTTGGCTGCAAGGGTACCCTTGCAGTTTAAGGTATTAATTCAGATACCACTAATTACTGCGTATGCAAACGTTGTACGATTTTCTTCTATGCTGATCATCAGCACAGTTTTGTTGAGTGAGCAATTAGAAGAGATGCATACTGGTTACCATTGTGCAATAAGAAATATTTCAAACTTCTAATGAAGCTGTCTGTAAACAGCCGCCAATCTTCTCGGCGATATTCAAGTTCCATTCAAAGTATTAGTCCAGGGATGTTCTTCATTCTGGTTGCAATAAGGAAGGAGTTCATTATTATTATTATAATCAAGGGGGAAGCGCTAAACCCGGAGGATTATACAGCGCCTGGGGGGGGATGTGGAAGGCATTCAGGCTTAATTTGGGGAACTGGAGCACAGATCCAATTCCCTAAATCAAGAGCCCCTCACCAACATCAAGGAACCTTCCTTGAGGGGTGGAAGGAGTTCAACCTCTCTTCTCCGATAAGTTGTTATTTTAACTTCTTGTTGTAGACAGTTCTTTTCTTTTAGTCTGGGTTCTAATAATTCAGATGCTTGCTTTGACAGAGTTCTTCTTGGGAGAACTGCTAGGAGTGTTTAAATGCTTACTTCATAGTCACTTCCACTGCTCTCACCTGTGTTACAGCCTAAACCCTAAGTTTCCTTAACATCTGGCAAGGGAAGGTCAGACAGCATTGTAAACACTGTTACGGTAAAGTTTTCGTTGTATAGCACAGGTCTCCTTGCTGACTCCAAATCAGGATATTACCACTTGACTTTCTTGTATCGATTGAAACCTTTCACATTCATCACACAGAAATAATTATCGTGGTGGATTTTCGGCTCTTTACGTGATAGACACACCAAAGTTTAAACTTTTCCTTTGTCTATTTTTCCACTATCCTTGGCATTCTCCACAAGTTTTGCAAAATCATATTGGGAGCCCAAGATTTGTCTTGTTCTCCAAGTGCCACTCCAAAATAAGCAAGATAAGCTTGTTTTGCAAAATCTCTGATTTTTTTCTTTGTTTTTGCAAAGAGTATTTGTCACAAATGAAGCAAAACATATTTGGATTGTTTAAGCAGACTCTTTGTGAAGAACTCATGTATATCTAGAAAAAAATAACAAAATAAATGTTACAATACTGTCAGGTGGTCGTTGTTGATACAACACCTCTCGTTAAACATTAAACCATTCAACAATAAAACTCTAATCTTTATTAAAACTATCTGTATATATAAATTGTCACTACATATACATATACATACATTATGGCTAAGTTCCCTGTTGAGAGTAGGTATGCAGTATCTCACAAAGTAGAGCCGATTTGAAAAATCTACTGCCATTTTCGAATTCAGAAACCCCAAAATTCCCTAAATGGCATCAAATATCTTCGACAACAATTTTTTTTGTTGACCAGTGAATTATTTATATAAAAAATTAATTTCATATTTACGAAAATTAAACTCTTGGGGAAGTGAAACAGATGTTTCATCTGCAGAAAAATATGTCTTGGAAAAAAATGATCCAAGGAAATGAAGCTGACCATTGTGTGATAGACCTTTTCTGGCGGACCCAAAGTTAAAGCCTAATCCCGAGCATACCGAGACCAACCATAGCGGGACCAACCATAGAGAGACCAACCATAGCGGGACCGACCATAGCGGGAACGACCATAGCGAGACCAACCATAGCGGGACCGACCATAGCGGGACCAACCATAGCGAGACCAACCATAGTGGGACCGACCACAGCGAGACCAACCATAGCGGGACCGACCATAGCGGGACAAACCTTAGCGAGACCATCCATAGCGGGACCAACCATAGCGAAACCAACCATAGCGGGACCGACCATAGTGGGACCAACCATAGTGGGACCAACCATAGCGGGACCGACCATAGTGGGACCAACCATAGCGGGACCAACCATAGTGGGACCAACCATAGCGGGACCGACCATAGTGGGACCAACCATAGCGGGACCAACCATAGCGGAACCGACCACAGTGGGACCAACCATAGCGAGACCAACCATAGCGGGACCAACCATAGGAGGACCAACCATAGCGAGACCAACCATAGCGGGACCAACCATAGCGGGACCAACCATAGCGAGACCAACCATAGTGGGACCAACCATAGCGAGACCAACCATAGCGAAAACAACCATAGCGAGACCAACCATAGCGAGACCAACCATAGCGGGACCGACCATTGCGAGACCAACCATAGCGGGACGGACCATTGCGAGACCAACCATAGCGGGACGAACCATAGCAGGACCAACCATAGCAGGACCAACCATAGCGAGACCAACCTTAGCGGGACCAACCATAGCAGGACCAACCATAGCGAGACCAACCATAGCGGGACCAACCATAGCGGGACCAACCATAGCGGGACCAACCATAGCGGGACCAACCATAGCGGGACCAACCATAGCGGGACCAACCATAGCGGGACCAACCATAGCGGGACCAACCATAGCAGGACCAACCATAGTGGGAACAACCATAGCGGGACCAACCATAGCAGGACCAACCATAGCGGGACCAACCATAGTGGGACCAACCATAGCGGGATCAACCATAGCGGGACCAACCATAGCGGGACCAACCATAGCGGGACCAACCATAGCGGGACCAACCATAGCGGGACCAACCATAGTGCGACCAATCATAGCGGGACACACCATAGCGGGACCAACCATAGCGGGACCAACCATAGCGAGACCAACCATAGCGGGACCAACCATAGCGGGACCAACCATAGCGGGACCAACCATAGCGGGACCAACCATAGCATGACCAACCATAGCAGGACCAACCATAGCAGGACCAACCATAGCGGGACCAACCATAGCGAGACCAACTGTTATGACCAAGGTCATAATGTGATTAATTTATATGTATTATCCACTTAATATTATACTCTGGGTTTCTTTAATATTAGCTAAATTAAAGATTCCACTAGTTTATAATATTATCTGATTTAGGAATATACCCGGGTATGATGTATATATATATATCTTGAGTAATGTTAGGTAGGTACACCTGGCTAAGGTTTATAACAAGGTATCTCCATTGGTGGGTAGTTTGCACCGCTCTACCCTCTCCCCCTTTTGACGAGTTGATGTCATGAAGGAATTTACTGTATATGGCAGTTCACTCTCTCTGCTGACTCAGTGTACATTGACTGAGCTACCCTCCTAGTACTCCACCTTATTCTCACTTGGATAGAGAATTGGGTTATAGAAACTCCTGATCCAGCTTGTGGTTTATTGTGATGTCTGCTGACAATTATATAGTTATCTTCAGGTTACGATGTGACGACCAGTGGCAAGCTTAGAACTTTGTGATATATTCCTTATGCCAGGGAGTTACTCAGAAAAAGTGTTAATTCTCAATATATGTACTTGCACACAAGTTATGTTACTATTGAGGAAGCGATAATATTCCTCTGATCATTGTCAAGTGTAGTGACCATATTGACATGTACATTCTATTTAAGAGTTTTCTTGTGTGAAGGAAAGTTTCTGACATTGATATTTAATAGATATTTATGAATATCTAAAGTATTTAAGCTTTTAAATAAAAAGACACTTGGAAAGACTGAGTAACTATTATTTGTGCCTTACATTTCTAAGTTTGGAACCATATCTTTTCATTCTTTGAAGTGTGTTGTTACGGAGCGCACTAACCTGGCTAAAGATTAAGATTTGAACCATAACAAGTGGGGGCCTGTCCGGGATCTTTGAACTTCTTGACCATGGATCGTGACATATCACAGTTGGTGAGGGACCTGACTCCAGATACGCTGAAGACTTTACCACTACAACAAGGCTGGCAAGTTGCTAGATATTTAGGAGTTTCATATAACAATCGTTATATAGCGAGTACTGTCCGTTCTATAATACAGAACATACTGTTTTCTCAGCCCTCTGACACTGTCCCGAGGTTGGACTCGCATGACAAAACACCCTCGGAGGAATCTTTGTCCCTTGGAGTAGCTCATTTGGTGGCTTCATTTGAAGGCATCACTTTGGGAGCAGAGGCTATGTCTCGGGACAACGTATCGCCTGATTCGTGTAATGAGAGCCCATTAGCTAGCCCTGGTCATGTGGGGGCGACCGGAGGTGGAGCTCGTCCCAAGCTTCGCCTAGAGGGACTCTCTCCTCCCACTCCTCCAGTACCTTTGACTCCTCTCACACTCGAACACTTTCAACGTCTGGAACATCTTATAAAGTTGCAAACAGAGCAACTGGAATCCCAGCGCCTGCTGTATAAAGAAGAGTTCGAGAGGGAAAACATCAGATTCGAGAGGCAAAAAGAAGAAAAGAGTAAGTCGCCTGCTACTCAAACCTTGACCTTTGACCTGCACAGGGCTGCCTCATTAGTGCCCAGGTTTTGTGAAACAGACTTGGACACTTACTTCGACACATTTGAGAATCAGGCACGAGGGATGAGATGGCCTCGTGAACATTGGGCTACCTTACTTCACACCACACTTAAGGGTAAGGCTCAATCTTGTACTGCAGCTCTCCCGTATGATAAGTATGCAGATTACGAGGCAGTTAATAAGATCATTTTAAAGGAGTATGACTTACTTCCTGTAAGTTATCAGTGCACCTTCCGCTCTCTACGAAGACTGCCCGGCCAAACCTGGGTAGAATTTGCCCGGCAAAAGAAGGTGGCTCTAGAGCGATGGTTGAGGTCATCTGAGTGTGATACTATGGAGCGTCTGATGCAGCTGATCTTGCAAGAAGAATTTCAGAACTCTCTGACGGGCGATGTACGCTCCTTTGTTATCGAACACCAGACTGCAGATGTGTTGGCCTCTGCTTCTCTAGCTGACCACTTTGAGATAACCTCTCAATTGACCAAGGAAAAAGGGTCTAGAGAGAAAGCCAGGTTATGTTCTCCTAAGAGTCAGTCTTTCTCTCCTAGGAAAATGGATCAGCAGACCTCTCCTCATTCAGCAAAAGCCTACTCGAGTGTCGTCCACAGTAATGGTAAAGGAAAACCATCTTACGAGGGAAATGCATCAAGAGGCCCAACTTGCTCTTATTGTCAGAAACCAGGCCATTGGAGGCGCTCATGTTACCAATTAAATCGAGACCGTAGGCGGTCAGGTTCTGAAACATTACCTGTACAGATGACGTCTTCCTCAAAATCGAAGTGCCTAATTCCCTCTGAGTTGTTCGCAGACAAAGTTTCGGAAGCCATGTTGCCTTACTTCTTTAAGGGTAAGGCTGGTGTTACAGAGGACCAAATGGTGGACATAGTATCCTATCGGGATACGGGAAGCTACCTGACCTTACTGAGAAAAGGAGTACTTCCTCTAAATGATGACACTTATATTAACCTGGATGTTTTGCTAGAAGGTTACGGTGGCACTATCACAAGAGTACCCCTTCATAAGGTATATGTGAACGTAGATTCATATCAAGGTGAAGCTGTTGTGGGCCTTTCTGAAACTGATTTTCCCATTAAGAGTGTGGACCTATTGGTGGGTAATGATTTAGGAAGAGGAGGAATTTGCCGAGAACCTTATGTTATAGAGAAGTTCTCTGGAGAGAATTATGCCATTGAAGGGTGTAAGGAAGGTCCTCGTCTATTCCCTCTTACAGCAATAACCAGGGCTATGGCTAAGAATTTGGAACCACTGCCTACTCCTGATGAACCCTCAGATTGGGGTTTGGATGCTCTGTTCAGTGCCAGTGATCAACAAGAAGTCGAAAATCAGCCTCCAAAATCCCAAGTGGTAGATTTTTCCCCATTACGGAGTAACGACTTTAATCGTGAAAATTTAGTAAAAGAACAGCTTGAAGACCCGTCGTTGAAACAGGCAAGGGATCAAGCGCTTACTGAGATGGAAGCTGAGGGTAAGGAAGAATGTTTTTATTACTCTGACGGTATCCTGATGAAGAAATTTCCGTCGACTTCAGCTAATTCATGTCTCAAGCCAAAACAGCTTTTGGTTTTACCTGTCCGGTTTCGGGAGTTAGCATTGGAAGTGGCACATTCTAGCCCCATGGGCGGACACTTGGGAATAAGAAAGACTTTAGGAAAATTAGCCCGATATTTCTTCTGGCCCAAGATGAAGGATACCGTCACTGAGTACTTGAGAAACTGTGCTATTTGCCAGCTCATTGGGAAGCCTGTGCATAAACCTCCTCCTGCACCCCTCTTGCCTATTGCCATAGAAGGCGAACCCTTCTCTCGGCTCGTAATAGACTGTGTGGGACCTCTCCCAAAAACTAGGCTTGGCAATCAATATCTTCTTACGATAATGGATACGACTACTCGGTATCCAGAGGCTGTGCCCCATCGCAAGATTAGTGCCAAGGCTATTGTGAGAGTCCTATTTAGATTCTTCGCACAGTTCGGATTCCCTAAGGAGATTCAATCTGACAGAGGGACGAATTTCACATCAAAAATTTTCCGTGAAGCTATGTCCAGGGTTGGAGTTAAACCCATTGTTTCAACAGCATATAGACCCCAAACCCAGGGTGTCATAGAGAGGTTTCACCAAACCCTGAAGATCATGATGAGGGCATACTGTGAGCAGTTCTCAACGGACTGGGATGAAGGTATTCCTTTCCTCCTCCTTGCCTTAAGAGAGAGCAAACAAGAGTTTAGGATTTAGTCCTTTTGAACTCATTTATGGTCATGCGGTCCGAGGACCGTTAGTAATGTTAAAGGACGTATGGTCTGGGAAAATGGAGCCTTCTTTATGTTTATCCCCCTCGGCAATGCAAAAACACTTGGTTTTTACTCGGCAATTGGCCGCTGACAACCTCCGACAAGCTCAAAACCGTATGAAACAACATTATGACAAGACTGCTGTTAAGCGTTCATTAAATGTGGGAGACAAAGTGTTAGCTTTAAAGCCGGTGCCAGGCCATACCTTGCAACCCAAGTATGAGGGTCCAATGGAGGTGATTAAGAAGCTGAGTAAGGTAAATTACGTGGTAAGAACACCAGGAAGAAGAAAGTCGACCCGAACTTACCATATAAATCAGCTAAAGAAATACTACGAGGGACTTGTTCCTGTGGCTGCGGTGAGGTCACCGGAAGGTGACTCGAGTAAAGAAGATTGTTCACGTGGAGTAGAGATAAGACTGAAGAACTCGGAAATAATGGAAACCTTAGATGAGTATCTCGGTAACTTAGAAAAGGAAAGATCAAGTGAAATCCGAGACTTGATTTCCACTTATGGAAGTCTCTTTGGAGATGTCCCCAGACAGTGCACCATGGGGATCCACGATGTTGACGTGCAAGGAGCTGCTCCGATTAAACAAGCTCCATATAGAGTCAGCCCACTAAAGAATAAAGCATTGCGGGAGGAAATAAGTTTCTTGTTCGATCATGGTTTGATTGAACATAGCAAAAGCCCTTGGGCTTCACCGTGTGTCCTTGTACCCAAGTCGGACGGTTCATTTAGAATGTGTACCGACTATCGGAAAGTAAATTCCCTAACAGTGCCTGACGGATTCCCCCTTCCCAGGGTTGACGACCTAATAGACAGCGTTGCCAGTGCTAAGTATGTCAGTCGTTTGGACCTCCTGCGTGGTTATTATCAAGTGCCTTTATCGCCTCGAGCGCAGGAGATTTCTTCTTTCACTGTGCCTGGAGGCCTGTTCAACTACAGGGTGATGCCCTTCGGGCTCTGCAACGCTGCCTCGACCTTCCAGAGGCTTATGAATCGGCTAACGTACGACTTGGAAGGAACGGAAGCCTACCTAGATGATCTAGTAGTATTCAGCGATGACTGGCCTCAACACCTGATTCGGCTGGAAGCTCTCTTGAAAAGGCTAGATGAACACCATTTTACCGTCAACCTTGCCAAGTGTGAGTTTGGTCAGGCCCGGATAAAATATCTGGGATTTAATATAGGGCAAGGCACGGTTGCCCCCGTTAATGCAAAGATTCATGCTATTGTGGATTTTCCTGCTCCACAGGACAAGAAAGGTGTACAGAGGTTTCTAGGGATGGCCGGTTACTACCGCCGGTTTTGCCCTAATTTTTCGCAAGTGGCAGCACCGCTGTTTGAACTTACAAGTTCTAAAGTTCCTTTTAAATGGACGACTACAAGTGAGTTAGCCTTTACTCGTCTAAAGCGTCTACTTGGTTCCTCTCCAGTTCTACAGAGTCCGGTGTTTGACGTTCCCTTTACTTTACAAGTGGATGCCAGCGAGTATGCAGTCGGTGCTGTCCTTCTACAACCTTCCTCCTCTTCTGATCTTTTACACCCAGTCTGTTATTTTTCTGCAAAATTGAAACCCCATCAATTAAGTTATGCAACCGTTGAAAAGGAGGCACTAGCATTGGTCTTAGCCTTGGAACACTTTGAGGTATATCTCGGGACTACCCCTCATAAAATTAGAGTAAAAACAGATCATAATCCCTTAACCTTTTTAAACACCATGAAGGCTAAGAATGCTAGAATACAAAGATGGTCCCTTAGGATACAACCTTTTTCTATAAGTATTAACCATATTAGAGGAGCTGATAATGTTATTGCTGACACTCTGTCCCGTCCTTAAGACATGTAATTAAATTTGAATTTATAAAAGAGGATTTATAGTGCACTTTTATAGGTATGTATTTGTTTAATGCATTTTCTTAATGCTATTTGTTTACTTACAGTTATCTGATTCTTGTAACCACTGAGGAGACCTGTCACGTAAGCCACCATATGGTATCCAGAACTTATTTCTGTGGTGGCAGTCTCCTGTTGTCTTGCCCTGACTTCTCCTGCTACCAATGGTCACTTAAGGCCTCGTTATGAGAAACACCTCTATCGAAGCTCTGGTTATGTGGTGTCTACACATACGTGGTTTGGAGACACCAGACTTTTAATTTTCTTGTTGGAGAAGCAACATTTGTCATCAGAGTCTTTGTCAGAGGAATGACTTATATTCTGGCTTATATTCTGTTTTTGAAGTCCTCTTTTACGGCGAAGTTTAGTCCCCGAAAGGGGGGGGGGTGTTATGACCAAGGTCATAATGTGATTAATTTATATATATTATCCACTTAATATTATACTCTGGGTTTCTTTAATATTAGCTAAATTAAAGATTCCACTAGTTTATAATATTATCTGATTTAGGAATATACCCGGGTATGATGTATATATATATATCTTGAGTAATGTTAGGTAGGTACACCTGGCTAAGGTTTATAACAAGGTATCTCCATTGGTGGGTAGTTTGCACCGCTCTACCCTCTCCCCCTTTTGACGAGTTGATGTCATGAAGGAATTTACTGTATATGGAGTTCACTCTCTCTGCTGACTCAGTGTACATTGACTGAGCTACCCTCCTAGTACTCCACCTTATTCTCACTTGGATAGAGAATTGGGTTATAGAAACTCCTGATCCAGCTTGTGGTTTATTGTGAATTCTGCTGACAATTATATAGTTATCTTCAGGTTACGATGTGACGACCAGTGGCAAGCTTAGAACTTTGTGATATATTCCTTATGCCAGGGAGTTACTCAGAAAAAGTGTTAATTCTCAATATATGTACTTGCACACAAGTTATGTTACTATTGAGGAAGCGATAATATTCCTCTGATCATTGTCAAGTGTAGTGACCATATTGACATGTACATTCTATTTAAGAGTTTTCTTGTGTGAAGGAAAGTTTCTGACATTGATATTTAATAGATATTTATGAATATCTAAAGTATTTAAGCTTTTAAATAAAAAGACACTTGGAAAGACTGAGTAACTATTATTTGTGCCTTACATTTCTAAGTTTGGAAACATATCTTTTCATTCTTTGAAGTGTGTTGTTACGGAGCGCACTAACCTGGCTAAAGATTAAGATTTGAACCGTAACACCAACCATAGCAGGACCAACCATAGCAGGACCAACCATAGCAGGACCAACCATAGCGGGACCAACCATAGCCGGACCAACCATAGCGGGACCAACCACAGCGAGACCAACCATAGCGGGACCAACCATAGCAGGACCAACCATAGCGGGACAAACCATAGCATGACCAACCATAGCAGGACATACCATAGCGGGACCAACCATAGCGAGACCAACCATAGCGAGACCAACCACAGCGAGACCAACCATAGCGAGACCAATCATAGCGAGACCAACCATAGCGAGACCAACCATAGTGGGACCAACCATAGCGGGACCAACCATAGCGGGACCAACCATAGCGAGACCGACCATAGTGAGACCAACCATAGCGAGACCAACCATAGTGAGACCAACCATAGCGAGACCGACCTTAGCGGGACCAACCATAGCGAGACCGACCATAGCGAGACCGACCATAGCGAGACCAACCATAGCGAGACCAACCATAGCGAGATCAACCATAGCGGAACCAACCATAGCGAGACCAACCATAGCGAGACCAACCATAGCGAGATCAACCATAGCCGGACCAACCATAGCGAGACCAACCATAGCGGGACCAACCATAGCGGGACCAACCATAGCGGGACCAACCATAGCGAGACCAACCATAGGAGG
This sequence comes from Cherax quadricarinatus, assembly GCF_038502225.1. NCBI lineage: Eukaryota > Metazoa > Arthropoda > Malacostraca > Decapoda > Parastacidae > Cherax > Cherax quadricarinatus. Next base: position 19,211,138 of record NC_091375.1, read on the forward strand.
ACCAACCATAGCGAGACCGACCATAGCGGGACCAACCATAGCGGGACCAACCATAGCGGGACCAACCATAGCAGGACCAACCATAGTGGGACCAACCATAGCGGGACCAACCATAGCGGGACCAACCATAGCGGGACCAACCATAGCGGGACCAACCATAGCGGGACCAACCATAGCGGGACCAACCATAGTGCGACCAATCATAGCGGGACACACCATAGCGGGACCAACCATAGCGGGACCAACCATAGCGAGACCAACCATAGCGGGACCAACCATAGCGGGACCAACCATAGCGGGACCAACCATAGCGGGACCAACCATAGCATGACCAACCATAGCAGGACCAACCATAGCGGGACCAACCATAGCGGGACCAACCATAGCGAGACCAACTGTTATGACCAAGGTCATAATGTGATTAATTTATATGTATTATCCACTTAATATTATACTCTGGGTTTCTTTAATATTAGCTAAATTAAAGATTCCACTAGTTTATAATATTATCTGATTTAGGAATATACCCGGGTATGATGTATATATATATATCTTGAGTAATGTTAGGTAGGTACACCTGGCTAAGGTTTATAACAAGGTATCTCCATTGGTGGGTAGTTTGCACCGCTCTACCCTCTCCCCCTTTTGACGAGTTGATGTCATGAAGGAATTTACTGTATATGGCAGTTCACTCTCTCTGCTGACTCAGTGTACATTGACTGAGCTACCCTCCTAGTACTCCACCTTATTCTCACTTGGATAGAGAATTGGGTTATAGAAACTCCTGATCCAGCTTGTGGTTTATTGTGAAGTCTGCTGACAATTATATAGTTATCTTCAGGTTACGATGTGACGACCAGTGGCAAGCTTAGAACTTTGTGATATATTCCTTATGCCAGGGAGTTACTCAGAAAAAGTGTTAATTCTCAATATATGTACTTGCACACAAGTTATGTTACTATTGAGGAAGCGATAATATTCCTCTGATCATTGTCAAGTGTAGTGACCATATTGACATGTACATTCTATTTAAGAGTTTTCTTGTGTGAAGGAAAGTTTCTGACATTGATATTTAATAGATATTTATGAATATCTAAAGTATTTAAGCTTTTAAATAAAAAGACACTTGGAAAGACTGAGTAACTATTATTTGTGCCTTACATTTCTAAGTTTGGAACCATATCTTTTCATTCTTTGAAGTGTGTTGTTACGGAGCGCACTAACCTGGCTAAAGATTAAGATTTGAACCATAACAAGTGGGGGCCTGTCCGGGATCTTTGAACTTCTTGACCATGGATCGTGACATATCACAGTTGGTGAGGGACCTGACTCCAGATACGCTGAAGACTTTACCACTACAACAAGGCTGGCAAGTTGCTAGATATTTAGGAGTTTCATATAACAATCGTTATATAGCGAGTACTGTCCATTCTATAATACAGAACATACTGTTTTCTCAGCCCTCTGACACTGTCCCGAGGTTGGACTCGCATGACAAAACACCCTCGGAGGAATCTTTGTCCCTTGGAGTAGCTCATTTGGTGGCTTCATTTGAAGGCATCACTTTGGGAGCAGAGGCTATGTCTCGGGACAACGTACCGCCTGATTCGTGTAATGAGAGCCCATTAGCTAGCCCTGGTCATGTGGGGGCGACCGGAGGTGGAGCTCGTCCCAAGCTTCGCCTAGAGGGACTCTCTCCTCCCACTCCTCCAGTACCTTTGACTCCTCTCACACTCGAACACTTTCAACGTCTGGAACATCTTATAAAGTTGCAAACAGAGCAACTGGAATCCCAGTGCCTGCTGTATAAAGAAGAGTTCGAGAGGGAAAACATCAGATTCGAGAGGCAAAAAGAAGAAAAGAGTAAGTCGCCTGCTACTCAAACCTTGACCTTTGACCTGCACAGGGCTGCCTCATTAGTGCCCAGGTTTTGTGAAACAGACTTGGACACTTACTTCGACACATTTGAGAATCAGGCACGAGGGATGAGATGGCCTCGTGAACATTGGGCTACCTTACTTCACACCACACTTAAGGGTAAGGCTCAATCTTGTACTGCAGCTCTCCCGTATGATAAGTATGCAGATTACGAGGCAGTTAATAAGATCATTTTAAAGGAGTATGACTTACTTCCTGTAAGTTATCAGCGCACCTTCCGCTCTCTACGAAGACTGCCCGGCCAAACCTGGGTAGAATTTGCCCGGCAAAAGAAGGTGGCTCTAGAGCGATGGTTGAGGTCATCTGAGTGTGATACTATGGAGCGTCTGATGCAGCTGATCTTGCAAGAAGAATTTCAGAACTCTCTGACGGGCGATGTACGCTCCTTTGTTATCGAACACCAGACTGCAGATGTGTTGGCCTCTGCTTCTCTAGCTGACCACTTTGAGATAACCTCTCAATTGACCAAGGAAAAAGGGTCTAGAGAGAAAGCCAGGTTATGTTCTCCTAAGAGTCAGTCTTTCTCTCCTAGGAAAATGGATCAGCAGACCTCTCCTCATTCAGCAAAAGCCTACTCGAGTGTCGTCCACAGTAATGGTAAAGGAAAACCATCTTACGAGGGAAATGCATCAAGAGGCCCAACTTGCTCTTATTGTCAGAAACCAGGCCATTGGAGGCGCTCATGTTACCAATTAAATCGAGACCGTAGGCGGTCAGGTTCTGAAACATTACCTGTACAGATGACGTCTTCCTCAAAATCGAAGTGCCTAATTCCCTCTGAGTTGTTCGCAGACAAAGTTTCGGAAGCCATGTTGCCTTACTTCTTTAAGGGTAAGGCTGGTGTTACAGAGGACCAAATGGTGGACATAGTATCCTATCGGGATACGGGAAGCTACCTGACCTTACTGAGAAAAGGAGTACTTCCTCTAAATGATGACACTTATATTAACCTGGATGTTTTGCTAGAAGGTTACGGTGGCACTATCACAAGAGTACCCCTTCATAAGGTATATGTGAACGTAGATTCATATCAAGGTGAAGCTGTTGTGGGCCTTTCTGAAACTGATTTTCCCATTAAGAGTGTGGACCTATTGGTGGGTAATGATTTAGGAAGAGGAGGAATTTGCCGAGAACCTTATGTTATAGAGAAGTTCTCTGGAGAGAATTATGCCATTGAAGGGTGTAAGGAAGGTCCTCGTCTATTCCCTCTTACAGCAATAACCAGGGCTATGGCTAAGAATTTGGAACCACTGCCTACTCCTGATGAACCCTCAGATTGGGGTTTGGATGCTCTGTTCAGTGCCAGTGATCAACAAGAAGTCGAAAATCAGCCTCCAAAATCCCAAGTGGTAGATTTTTCCCCATTACGGAGTAACGACTTTAATCGTGAAAATTTAGTAAAAGAACAGCTTGAAGACCCGTCGTTGAAACAGGCAAGGGATCAAGCGCTTACTGAGATGGAAGCTGAGGGTAAGGAAGAATGTTTTTATTACTCTGACGGTATCCTGATGAAGAAATTTCCGTCGACTTCAGCTAATTCATGTCTCAAGCCAAAACAGCTTTTGGTTTTACCTGTCCGGTTTCGGGAGTTAGCATTGGAAGTGGCACATTCTAGCCCCATGGGCGGACACTTGGGAATAAGAAAGACTTTAGGAAAATTAGCCCGATATTTCTTCTGGCCCAAGATGAAGGATACCGTCACTGAGTACTTGAGAAACTGTGCTATTTGCCAGCTCATTGGGAAGCCTGCGCATAAACCTCCTCCTGCACCCCTCTTGCCTATTGCCATAGAAGGCGAACCCTTCTCTCGGCTCGTAATAGACTGTGTGGGACCTCTCCCAAAAACTAGGCTTGGCAATCAATATCTTCTTACGATAATGGATACGACTACTCGGTATCCAGAGGCTGTGCCCCATCGCAAGATTAGTGCCAAGGCTATTGTGAGAGTCCTATTTAGATTCTTCGCACAGTTCGGATTCCCTAAGGAGATTCAATCTGACAGAGGGACGAATTTCACATCAAAAATTTTCCGTGAAGCTATGTCCAGGGTTGGAGTTAAACCCATTGTTTCAACAGCATATAGACCCCAAACCCAGGGTGTCATAGAGAGGTTTCACCAAACCCTGAAGATCATGATGAGGGCATACTGTGAACAGTTCTCAACGGACTGGGATGAAGGTATTCCTTTCCTCCTCCTTGCCTTAAGAGAGAGCAAACAAGAGTTTAGGATTTAGTCCTTTTGAACTCATTTATGGTCATGCGGTCCGAGGACCGTTAGTAATGTTAAAGGACGTATGGTCTGGGAAAATGGAGCCTTCTTTATGTTTATCCCCCTCGGCAATGCAAAAACACTTGGTTTTTACTCGGCAATTGGCCGCTGACAACCTCCGACAAGCTCAAAACCGTATGAAACAACATTATGACAAGACTGCTGTTGAGCGTTCATTAAATGTGGGAGACAAAGTGTTAGCTTTAAAGCCGGTGCCAGGCCATACCTTGCAACCCAAGTATGAGGGTCCAATGGAGGTGATTAAGAAGCTGAGTAAGGTAAATTACGTGGTAAGAACACCAGGAAGAAGAAAGTCGACCCGAACTTACCATATAAATCAGCTAAAGAAATACTACGAGGGACTTGTTCCTGTGGCTGCGGTGAGGTCACAGGAAGGTGACTCGAGTAAAGAAGATTGTTCACGTGGAGTAGAGATAAGACTGAAGAACTCGGAAATAATGGAAACCTTAGATGAGTATCTCGGTAACTTAGAAAAGGAAAGATCAAGTGAAATCCGAGACTTGATTTCCACTTATGGAAGTCTCTTTGGAGATGTCCCCAGACAGTGCACCATGGGGATCCACGATGTTGACGTGCAAGGAGCTGCTCCGATTAAACAAGCTCCATATAGAGTCAGCCCACTAAAGAATAAAGCATTGCGGGAGGAAATAAGTTTCTTGTTCGATCATGGTTTGATTGAACATAGCAAAAGCCCTTGGGCTTCACCGTGTGTCCTTGTACCCAAGTCGGACGGTTCATTTAGAATGTGTACCGACTATCGGAAAGTAAATTCCCTAACAGTGCCTGACGGATTCCCCCTTCCCAGGGTTGACGACCTAATAGACAGCGTTGCCAGTGCTAAGTATGTCAGTCGTTTGGACCTCCTGCGTGGTTATTATCAAGTGCCTTTATCGCCTCGAGCGCAGGAGATTTCTTCTTTCACTGTGCCTGGAGGCCTGTTCAACTACAGGGTGATGCCCTTCGGGCTCTGCAACGCTGCCTCGACCTTCCAGAGGCTTATGAATCGGCTAACGTACGACTTGGAAGGAACGGAAGCCTACCTAGATGATCTAGTAGTATTCAGCGATGACTGGCCTCAACACCTGATTCGGCTGGAAGCTCTCTTGAAAAGGCTAGATGAACACCATTTTACCGTCAACCTTGCCAAGTGTGAGTTTGGTCAGGCCCGGATAAAATATCTGGGATTTAATATAGGGCAAGGCACGGTTGCCCCCGTTAATGCAAAGATTCATGCTATTGTGGATTTTCCTGCTCCACAGGACAAGAAAGGTGTACAGAGGTTTCTAGGGATGGCCGGTTACTACCGCCGGTTTTGCCCTAATTTTTCGCAAGTGGCAGCACCGCTGTTTGAACTTACAAGTTCTAAAGTTCCTTTTAAATGGACGACTACAAGTGAGTTAGCCTTTACTCGTCTAAAGCGTCTACTTGGTTCCTCTCCAGTTCTACAGAGTCCGGTGTTTGACGTTCCCTTTACTTTACAAGTGGATGCCAGCGAGTATGCAGTCGGTGCTGTCCTTCTACAACCTTCCTCCTCTTCTGATCTTTTACACCCAGTCTGTTATTTTTCTGCAAAATTGAAACCCCATCAATTAAGTTATGCAACCGTTGAAAAGGAGGCACTAGCATTGGTCTTAGCCTTGGAACACTTTGAGGTATATCTCGGGACTACCCCTCATAAAATTAGAGTAAAAACAGATCATAATCCCTTAACCTTTTTAAACACCATGAAGGCTAAGAATGCTAGAATACAAAGATGGTCCCTTAGGATACAACCTTTTTCTATAAGTATTAACCATATTAGAGGAGCTGATAATGTTATTGCTGACACTCTGTCCCGTCCTTAAGACATGTAATTAAATTTGAATTTATAAAAGAGGATTTATAGTGCACTTTTATAGGTATGTATTTGTTTAATGCATTTTCTTAATGCTATTTGTTTACTTACAGTTATCTGATTCTTGTAACCACTGAGGAGACCTGTCACGTAAGCCACCATATGGTATCCAGAACTTATTTCTGTGGTGGCAGTCTCCTGTTGTCTTGCCCTGACTTCTCCTGCTACCAATGGTCACTTAAGGCCTCGTTATGAGAAACACCTCTATCGAAGCTCTGGTTATGTGGTGTCTACACATACGTGGTTTGGAGACACCAGACTTTTAATTTTCTTGTTGGAGAAGCAACATTTGTCATCAGAGTCTTTGTCAGAGGAATGACTTATATTCTGGCTTATATTCTGTTTTTGAAGTCCTCTTTTACGGCGAAGTTTAGTCCCCGAAAGGGGGGGGGGGGTGTTATGACCAAGGTCATAATGTGATTAATTTATATGTATTATCCACTTAATATTATACTCTGGGTTTCTTTAATATTAGCTAAATTAAAGATTCCACTAGTTTATAATATTATCTGATTTAGGAATATACCCGGGTATGATGTATATATATATATCTTGAGTAATGTTAGGTAGGTACACCTGGCTAAGGTTTATAACAAGGTATCTCCATTGGTGGGTAGTTTGCACCGCTCTACCCTCTCCCCCTTTTGACGAGTTGATGTCATGAAGGAATTTACTGTATATGGAGTTCACTCTCTCTGCTGACTCAGTGTACATTGACTGAGCTACCCTCCTAGTACTCCACCTTATTCTCACTTGGATAGAGAATTGGGTTATAGAAACTCCTGATCCAGCTTGTGGTTTATTGTGAAGTCTGCTGACAATTATATAGTTATCTTCAGGTTACGATGTGACGACCAGTGGCAAGCTTAGAACTTTGTGATATATTCCTTATGCCAGGGAGTTACTCAGAAAAAGTGTTAATTCTCAATATATGTACTTGCACACAAGTTATGTTACTATTGAGGAAGCGATAATATTCCTCTGATCATTGTCAAGTGTAGTGACCATATTGACATGTACATTCTATTTAAGAGTTTTCTTGTGTGAAGGAAAGTTTCTGACATTGATATTTAATAGATATTTATGAATATCTAAAGTATTTAAGCTTTTAAATAAAAAGACACTTGGAAAGACTGAGTAACTATTATTTGTGCCTTACATTTCTAAGTTTGGAAACATATCTTTTCATTCTTTGAAGTGTGTTGTTACGGAGCGCACTAACCTGGCTAAAGATTAAGATTTGAACCGTAACACCAACCATAGCAGGACCAACCATAGCAGGACCAACCATAGCGGGACCAACCATAGCCGGACCAACCATAGCGGGACCAACCATAGCGAGACCAACCATAGCGGGACCAACCATAGCAGGACCAACCATAGCGGGACAAACCATAGCATGACCAACCATAGCAGGACCAACCATAGCGGGACCAACCATAGCGAGACCAACCATAGCGAGACCAACCATAGCGAGACCAACCATAGCGAGACCAACCATAGCGAGACCAACCATAGCGAGACCAACCATAGTGGGACCAACCATAGCGGGACCAACCATAGCGGGACCAACCATAGCGAGACCGACCATAGTGAGACCAACCATAGCGAGACCAACCATAGTGAGACCAACCATAGCGAGACCGACCACAGCGGGACCAACCATAGCGAGACCGACCATAGCGAGACCGACCATAGCGAGACCAACCATAGCGAGACCAACCATAGCGAGATCAACCATAGCGGGACCAACCATAGCGAGACCAACCATAGCGAGACCAACCATAGCGAGATCAACCATAGCCGGACCAACCATAGCGAGACCAACCATAGGAGGACCAACCATAGCGAGACCGACCATAGCGGGACCAACCATAGCGGGACCAACCATAAGAGGACCAACCATAGCGAGACCATCCATAGCGAGACCGACCATAGTGAGACCGACCATAGCGAGACCGACCATAGCGAGACCAACCATAGCGAGACCAACCATAGCGAGACCAACCATAGCGAGACCGACCATAGCGAGACCAACCATAGCGGGACCAACCATAGCGGGACCAACCATAGCGAGACCAACCATAGGAGGACCAACCATAGCGAGACTGACCATAGCGAGACCAACCATAGGAGGACCAACCATAGCGAGACCAACCATAGCGGGACCAACCCTAGCGAGACCAACCATAGGAGGACCAACCATAGGGAGACCGACCATAGCGAGACCAACCATAGGAGGACCAACCATAGCGAGACCAACCATAGCGGGACCAACCATAGCGGGACCAACCATAGCGGGACCAACCATAGCGGGACCAACCATAGCGAGACCAACCATAGGAGGACCAACCATAGCGAGACCGACCATAGCGGGACCAACCACAGCGAGACCAACCATAGCGGGACCAACCATAGCGAGACCAACCATAGGAGGACCAACCATAGCGAGACCGACCATAGCGAGACCAACCATAGGAGGACCAACCATAGCGAGACCAACCATAGCGGGACCAACCATAGCGAGACCAACCATAGCGGGACCAACCATAGCGAGACCAACCATAGGAGGACCAACCATAGCGAGACCGACCATAGCGAGACCAACCATAGGAGGACCAACCATAGCGAGACCAACCATAGCGGGACCAACCATAGCGAGACCAACCATAGGAGGACCAACCATAGCGAGACCAACCATAGCGGGACCAACCATAGCGAGACCAACCATAGGAGGACCAACCATAGCGAGACCGACCATAGCAAGACCAACCATAGGAGGACCAACCATAGCGAGACCAACCATAGCGGGACCAACCATAGCGAGACCAACTATAGGAGGACCAACCATAGCGAGACCGACCATAGCGAGACCAATCATAGGAGGACCAACCATAGCGAGACCAACCATAGTGGGACCAACCATAGCGAGACCAACCATAACGGGACCAACCATAGCGAGACCAACCTTTGCGGGACCAACCATAGCGAGACCAACCATAGGAGGACCAACCATAGCGAGACCGACCATAGCGAGACCAACCATAGGAGGACCAACCATAGCGAGACCAACCATAGCGGGACCAACCATAGCGAGACCAACCATAGGAGGACCAACCATAGCGAGACCAACCATAGCGAGACCAACTATAGCGAGACCAACCATAGCGGGACCAACCATAGCGGGACCAACCATAGCGAGACCAACCATAGCGGGACCAACCATAGCGAGACCAACCATAGGAGGACCAACCATAGCGAGACCGACCATAGCGAGACCGACCATAGCGAGACCAACCATAGCGGGACCAACCATAGCGAGACCAACCATACCGAGACCGACCATAGCGAGACCAACCAAACCGAGACCAACCATACCGAGACCAACCATAGCGAGACCGACCATAGCGAGACCGACCATAGCGAGACCAACCATAGCGAGACCGACCATAGCGAGACCAACCATACCGAGACCAACCATACCGAGACCAACCATAGCGAGACCGACCATAGCGAGACCGACCATAGCGAGACCGACCATAGCGAGACCAACCATAGCGAGACCGACCATAGCGAGACCAACCATAGCGAGACCGACCATAGCGAGACCAACCATACCGAGACCAACCATAGCGAGACCGACCATAGCGAGACCGACCATAGCGAGACCTGTTGAGACTTTTTGGCCTTACCTGCCGTGTTTATTATGACTATATATAATGAACACTTAGCTGATAAATGACAGCAAGTCGTCTACATAGCCGTCCCTGCAGACGAGGTCTAGATGCTGTCGAAACCATCACAACAGTGGGCTGTCAAGAGATACAATTTGTAAGTATAAATTACCCCTAGGGGGTGTTATGTCAGCATATTTCATTCGATGATGGCTGACGAAATACTTACTTGTTTGGACTCAAAAGTCCACACCTTACTGCCGATTATAGGTTGATTACAAACTCCTTGTGACTCAAGAATTGCGCAATCCCCCGATCTACAAGAAATTCGTAACATACCTTGCTCTTTGTAACGTGAGCTATGGTGTTCTCAACACCTTCGACAGATATCGGTGATTTGATAGAAGCTGAAGTGTCCTTGGATGTCCACGTCTTCCATTGTCTAGGAAACGCACACTGGTACACTATGTTCCACAAGATTCGTTTTTATTGTTCACAATGTATCACAAGAGAAGCTGATCACACCTCTCTTATGTTTATCGTGTTTTCGAGACACTTTGTCCACACTAACGCACAGATCAGAGTTCTTTGTTGGTTATCCTGGCGTCAGTGTCACTCGTAGTAGAGTCAAAGATAGTCTGCCAGACGCCACACCGCTGCAAGGAGCAGAGGTCACTTGTCTACGTGGGATAGCATCTGTGATCAATTACTCACTCTAGCAGTAAACAAGACGCTCGCCCCTTCTGAGTGGCTTGGCCCCTCAGGGCTGAAAGGGGCTGAAGGGGGCTGATACCCCCCTCCTGGAGAAAATTTCTCCACACTGGGGGTCGGCGGAGGTTCGCTGCAGGTGAACTATTCATCACTTAACATTAATTTAATTTTCTCACTCGCCACCACTGCTGCTTGTCTTTTCTGAACAGCTTTAGTCTGTGTGGTTTCTGGAGAATCACTAATTTTGTTTTCAACACTGTGTAATTCTAACGGCACTAGTTTATTTATTGTCCGCTTATTCACTACACCTTTGCTCAAAACATCAACTGTCCTGATGATTCCATTTGCATCAGGATATATGGTCACAATTTTTCCAAGTGGCCATTGGGACCTCGGACCATCATTGTCGATAATCACTATGTCACCAGGTCTTAAGGACTTTTGATTTTCAGGAACACCAGCTCCATAAAAGTGTTGTCTCAATGAGGTGAGATAGTCTTCTCGCCAAATTTTCTCCCAACGTTCAATCACTTTATTAAGGTGTTTGAATTTACGTCTGAGTTGCTCAGGTTCGAAATAAGTAGGATCCTCTATGATTTCTTTATCATTCATGGGAGGAACAGGTTCGAGCCTTCTGCCATGGAGTAAATGAGATGGACTTAACACTTCTAAATTGTCCAGATCATCGGTAACATAAGTTAGAGGTCTGTTGTTGACTCTATTTTCTATTTCAGTCACAACTGTACGGAATTCTTCTAAGTCTATTCTCTGACGATGAAGAGTCTTCCTTAAACAACGTTTTACAATGCCGATCATTCTTTCATAAAATCCGCCGTGCCATGGAGATTTAGGAGGAATGTATCTCCAACGACATCTGCGTTGATTCAGCATCTGTTGTACTTCTGGTTGATCAAAGATCTTGCTTATATAAGCAGCTCCAGCAACAAAGTTCGTTGCATTATCTGAAATCATCAGTCTGGGACATGCCCTTCTGGCTGTAAACCTTCTGAATAATTTGATATATGTTTCAGCAGACATGTCAGTGGCTACTTCTAGATGTACTGCTCTAGTTGTAGCACAAGTGAACAAACAGATGTACACCTTGATGGGAACTTTGTCAACTGTTTTGGTTAAAATTATTGGTCCAGTGTAATCTACACCTGTCACCTCAAATGGAGTGATATGACAAACTCTTTCAGAGGGATATGGAGGTGGACCTGGATACTGACATACTCGCATATCGTAGTGACGACAAGTAAAAAGTCCTTTATTTGTTTTTTCACACTTTGTCGACCTTGAGGTATCCAGTAGGATTGTCGTATATGACAAAGTGTGTCAGCTACCCCACCATGTAACACGTTACTGTGGGCGTTTTGCACAATCAGTTTTGTTAGCCAATGATTCTTGGGGATCAATATTGGATGTATGGCTTCTTTAGGTAGTGAAGAATTATGAATTCTTCCTCGACATCTCATAATCTTTTCTGAGTCGAGATAAAGTCCTAAAGAATTAATCATGACAGGTTTCTTTGGGGATTTATCTTGTGTTTCTAGAAATTTATATTCTGTAGAGAAAACATCTTTCTGTTTTAGTTTCACCCAGTATTTAATGGGTTCAAGACATTCATAATCAGGTTTAATTCCTTTAATGAATTTAAAGACAAGAGCTGTAACTCTTAAGAGTTTACCCAAAGATGAGTATTTAGATCCATCAATGACTATTTCTGTTGTGTCTGCAGTATTTACACAACTTATTTCTGCTGTGTTCAAGCAGACTGTTTCTTCTGGCATAATGTGAACTTTTTGCTGAGGCCAGTTATTTTCATCAGAGAGCCAGTTCGGTCCGTGGAGCCATAATTTATTATTCACAAATTTCTTGAGTGGGACACCACGTGACAACATGTCAGCTGGATTCTCTTGGGTAGAGACGTGAAGAAAGAGATAATCTCTCTGCATCTCTTTTATTTCTGCTACTCTGTTCTGTACATAGACCAACTTACTCTTATTATTTCTTAACCACTGGAGAACTGCCTCATTATCACTCCAGATCACGGTTTTCTCAATAGTGAGATGATCAAGTACTTTGTTGAGATAGACAGCTAATTTTGTACCTACATAGAGTGCTGTCAGTTCCAATTGTGGTACTGTTCTGACCTTCAAGGGTGCTACCCTGGCCTTTGAAGTAATTAGTGTACTTCCTTCAGCATTACTCATGTAAGCTACAGCGCCATAACCTCTGGTTGACGCATCACAGAACACATGTAATGTGTAATTGTTTCCCTCTTGACCTATTTGTCTGGGAAATTTAATTTGATGAAGTTGTTTAAACTCCTTGGATATTTCATCCCATGCTTGACTCATTTCTAGAGGCAATTTCTCATCCCATCCAATTTTGATTTTCCATGCATCTTGCATAAGCATTTTACCTTTTATGGTAATTGGTGAGACGAGTCCTAGAGGATCAAAACATTGTGATACCTCTGACAGTAAAATACGTTTAGTGAGTGTACTGCGTGATTTATTGTTTATCTTTTTGAGACTCAAAGTATCTTCCTGTGTGTTCCAATTAAGTCCCAGCATATTGTTGCAATCAGGAATTTCAGTTTCAGGGAAATCTTCTTTGATAAGTTCCCTTAATTGCTTTGAATTTGTATTCCACATCCTTAGAGGCATATTTGCTTCTTTCATCTCCTTGTTAGCTTCTCTGTATAAGGATTTCAAATCCTCCTCTTTATTCACAGTACCTTGAAGATTGTCCACATAGAAACTTTTCTTTAAGACTTCTTTGAAGGGACTTTCAGATTTCTTCAAATGTGTATTTAGAGTAGCTTCTAGTAAGAATGGAGAGGATGTTGCACCAAATAATACTGATTTGAAACGATAAGTTTTCACAGGACTTTGAGGATCATGTGGATTTTCAGGCCACAAGAATCGAGTATAATCTCTATCTATTTCTTGTAGTCCTACTCTTAAGAAAGCCTTGGAAATATCAGCCGTGTAGGCATATGGGTTTGTGCGAAATTTCATAAGCACGTCTCCAAGCTTCTCAGTTAGTGAGGGTCCGGTCATCAGACAGTCATTAAGACTTGCTACATCTTTATTTGCACGTGCGCTGCAATTATATACAACACGTAGTGGAGTGGTTTCAGAATCTTTTCTGACTCCATGGTGCGGGACATAATGAGCGTTTGTCTTCAACTTATCTTCGACTATTTCCTCAATGAATTTATTGTCCAACTGTTCTTGTATGATATTATCATAGACAGTCAGTAACTCTGGATTCTTCCTGAGCTCATGTATTTGTGCTTTCATCTGTTCGAAAGCCATGCGATAATTGCTAGGTAGATGTGGTGGATTTAATTTCCATGGTAACCTAACCCAATACTGTCCATCTTTATATTTGACAGTGTCCAAATATTGGTTATAAGTCTGAGACTCTTGTGGGCTTGGTTTATTTACATCAATACCTATCGCATCTAAATCCCACAACTTATCAACTGGTTCATTCATTTCTTCCAGTGATGATAATTTTTGCTGTGGTACATGATCAGCGGTTATTCTCGTAACTAGTACGTTTTCCACTGAATCAATATCAGCTTTTTTCCCACTTTGAGAGGGAATGGGACCACATATCATGTGGCCTCCTGCTGTTTTCAGCAAGTGAACATCATGTTTACTTACTATATTTTGCACAAAACAGTGATAATAATCACTTCCAATGATTAAATCAATTGGACTAATTGTGTCTGTCTGTATGTCAGGACAGGCTAACTTGACCTTAGCTGCTTTCAGTGCTGCAACTGTTTCTTTTAATCCCTGGATCTGCACAGACTTAGGCAAATCATCTACTACCACAGCTTCTACTGTCTTTTTCCTGTTTCCTAGACCAACAGTGATTTTGGCTAGGTCATATGTCTGTTTACCAGAATTGTGGAAAAACCCAGCTATATCTAACTGTATTTTGGCATAGGGTTGTTTATTCAGTTTCTGCAACACTGATCTTCTTATGAAGGACCTTTGTGAGCCTTGATCAAATAGTGTTAGCACATTGGTTTTGTGTAATTTATTAGATAACTCAACTCGAGCTATCGGGAGAGCAGTTGCTTTAAACTTATCTCTCACATTTAATGCTGTTGCTTGTTGACTTCCTGATTCTGTGGAAGTCTGCTGCTGTTCAGCAAAAGTATTTGGGCATAATGCTGTATGATGCATACCCTTGCATTTAAAACACTTCTTCAGTGAGCATTTTCCTCCCTTGTGTTCACCTAAACACTTGATGCATCTTTTCAGCTTATGAACACGTTGTTTACGTGTCTCCATTGATGTGTATTGAATACAATACTGTGCCCAATGTGTTCCGTCACAAAGTACACATTTTGGAGTACGTTTATGTATGACAGTCTGTTTACTGTCTATTGTATTCACAGCTTGATAAATGCCTATATGGGATTTCCCATTATGTGGTTTAGTGGGAGTAGTTATACTCTTTTTATACTGAGTTGAAGGTTTATTATCCACGGGATTTGTGGATTTTTCATCTTGTCTCGTTGCTTGCATGCATGAAACTATTGTTTGTAAACCATTGCTAATTTCCTCACAAGTGAAATAGCGTTTATTGAACATAATATTTAATCGTTCAATAGTTTGTGGTGACAGCTTATCTTGTACAATACCACTGATAAACCAATCACATTGTCTTAGGTCATATTTAGCACCTAGAGATCTGAGACTATTGTCTAATGTAATTCTAAATGCCTGTAAGTCTGAAAAACAATGTTTGGGTGGCTTCAAGCTTGATATTAAGACTGCATGTCTAACTCTAGCCTTGTCAGCATCAAAGTAATTGTCTGTTAAGACACGTAAGGCTATTTGATAATTGCCTTTGACCACCGGAAATGACTTAATCAGTTCATAGGGTTCTCCCTTCACAAGACATTTAAGGTAATTGAACTTAGCAATCTCATCTATGTCAGTTCGTGAATTTACTATGGATTGAAAACCACTAATGAATTCTTCATAATTATGACCTTGGAAAATAGGTAATGACAATGTAGGTAAGCTTGGTAATGGGACACTTGTTGTTATTACAGGTGTAACAGGTGTTTGACCACTAGTTACAGTAGGTCTCTGTGACAGAGTTTTGCGGCAGATAGCCTGTACTCCTGTCCACCTTAATTGTTGATCACTAAAAGTATCCAAAACATTTTTAATTTCATCCTCAGATGGATCTGATTCAAGAAATTTATTTTCATAATGTGTATAGTCTGAATTAATTATTTCCAGACGTTGTGTAAATAATTCAAACTTGAACTCAAGATCATCAAAATCTATGTTTGTATCTTGAATTAATCCTAGACAGACTGAAATTAGATTTTCTAATTGTGTAATCTTAGTCTGTAAAGACTGAAACTGAGTTTTCAAACAAGCCATTTTAATGGTATACTGAAAATTCTAGCACCACACTTAGAGTGTTTAAAAAACACTGTACTGCTATAAACAGCTGAGTTTTTGTTATGCTTAAGTCAGCAATAATCGAGTCAGACACTACTGACCCACTAAGCTTAACCTCAGGGTCAATGACCATGAAGGGTACACCGTACATGTGTCTGGTGTTTATGGCTTAGAGTTTGCTGTGTCAGCCTGCCCATGATGATTAATCGTAAATAACGATGTTATACACTTCATTCACTATACACTATAAATGTCACTGTATAACTGTAATCACACGTGAATATTACTTACACATATATAAATTTCACTGTTAATATATATTTGAAAGCTTACACTTTATATATAAGTTCCTTTAATATAACAGGTAGATCTATAAGAAACAAACTTTAACACAATCTTGTCTCTTAATTTCTGTCTATAAACATTATAAACACTGTGTATATATACACTCAGACAAACATCATCACTTGTGTTGTCTTAATCAGCGATTTCGCCAGATTGGAGCAGTGGGTGCAGCATGTGGGTGAGTCACCCAGCTCCCGTTTTCTTTGGGTGTCCGCTGGGTGAGCGCCCGTTTTCTTTTGGCTGCCCATTCTCTGTGATTGAGTCTGGAGGGACTCATGTATACTGATTTATATTGTAAAACACTAGTTTTACAGCTTTTTTCGAAGGACCTTGGCTCATAGGTTATTTGTACACTGTAGTACAACATATTTGGACCACAGTGTGGTCTTCATCCGGTTCGAGCACGACCAAAACTCTGTTGAGACTTTTTGGCCTTACCTGCCGTGTTTATTATGACTATATATAATGAACACTTACCTGATAAATGACAGCAAGTCGTCTACACAGCCGTCCCTGCAGACGAGGTCTAGATGCTGTCGAAACCATCACAACAGTGGGCTGTCAAGAGATACAATTTGTAAGTATAAATTACCCCTAGGGGGTGTTATGTCAGCATATTTCATTCGATGATGGCTGACGAAATACTTACTTGTTTGGACTCAAAAGTCCACACCTTACTGCCGATTATAGGTTGATTACAAACTCCTTGTGACTCAAGAATTGCGCAATCCCCCGTTCTACAAGAAATTCGTAACATACCTTGCTCTTTGTAACGTGAGCTATGGTGTTCTCAACACCTTCGACAGATATCGGTGACTTGATAGAAGCTGAAGTGTCCTTGGATGTCCACGTCTTCCATTGTCTAGGAAACGCACACTGGTACACTATGTTCCACAAGATTCGTTTTTATTGTTCACAATGTATCACAAGAGAAGCTGATCACACCTCTCTTATGTTTATTGTGTTTTCGAGACACTTTGTCCACACTAAAGCACAGATCAGTGTTCTTTGTTGGTTATCCTGGCGTCAGTGTCACTCGTAGTAGAGTCAAAGATAGTCTGCCAGACACCACACCGCTGCAAGGAGCAGAGGTCACTTGTCTACGTGGGATAGCATCTGTGATCAATTACTCACTCTAGCAGTAAACAAGACGCTCGCCCCTTCTGAGTGGCTTGGCCCCTCAGGGCTGAAAGGGGCTGAAGGGGGCTGATACCCCCCTCCTGGAGAAAATTTCTCCACAAGACCGACCATAGCGAGACCGACCATAGCGAGACCAACAATAGCGAGACCGACCATAGCGAGACCGACCATAGCGAGACCGACCATAACGAGACCGACCATAGCGAGACCACCCATAGCGAGACCGACCATAGCGAGACCGACCATAGCGAGACCGACCATAGCGAGACCGACCATAGCGAGACCGACCATAGCGAGACCGACCATAGCGAGACCGACCATAGCAAAACCGACCATAGCGAGACCGACCATAGCGAGACCGACCATAGCGAGGCCGACCATAGCGAGACCGACCATAGCGAGACCGACCATAGCGAGACCGACCATAGCGAGACCAACCATAGCGAGACCGACCATAGCGAGACCAACCATAGCGAGACCGACCATAGCGAGACCAACCATAGCGAGACCAACCATAGGAGGACCAACCATAGCGAGACCAACCATAGCGAGACCAACCATAGGAGGACCAACCATAGCGAGACCAACCATAGCGAGACCGACCATAGCGAGACCGACCATAGCGAGACCGACCATAGCGAGACCAACCATAGCGAGACCGACCATAGCGAGACCAACCATAGCGAGACCGACCATAGCGAGACCAACCATAGCGAGACCGACCATAGCGAGACCGACCATAGCGAGACCGACCATAGCGAGACCGACCATAGCGAGACCGACCATAGCGAGACCGACCATAGCGAGACCGACCATAACGAGACCGACCATAGCGGGACCGACCATAGCGAGACCGACCATAGCGAGACCGACCATAGCGAGACAAGGTCTACTACTGGATATATCAAACAATCATCAATCAATTTGCAAATCTTTTGAAAAAAAAAAATGTCGATATGGTTATTGTAAAATATACAGAACAAAATGTTGTTAATCCATTTTAATAACTAAATTATTTTTTAACTCATATTAAGTAACATAATTAGTGCATAAATTAGTAATTATCATGGATCTCCTTTTTTGGATCAGTAAGTAATTGATACTAATGATCATTGGATAAATATGCGAGTTATCGTACGTCCGACAGACGACGTGATGGTATAACGTATCAACCTTATAATAAAAAATTAATTAGTAGTACAGGATAACACCTGTACTGCTCTTCTGACGTTTTTATCATATCTTAGAGTTGAGGAATGAAGATTAACTAATATGAGGCTTTGTTCAGTATTACGAAAAGGCGATATTCATAAAGTATACACATCTCCAGAGAATACCAGAAGGTCTCCCCCACTAGCACTCAGCCTGTTTTTGTAACAAGTCAGAATAAGATCAGATCTAGTTATCCATGGAATTGAGTGAAATAGTAAGAGTTTTGGGGATTACAACTACGTGATAATAATCAACGAAATAAAATTTGAGATCAGTAATACAAAATGTGTCTAGGAGGATAATATGAATTACATAGTTTAGGATACAAGCTCCTTCATATATCTTGTAGTGCATATTGAATTGTACATGTGACAATATAGTGCTGAGAGCACTTTTTGTACAGTACAAATTGTGAGAACTATTATTATGAGATGTACTCTTGAATACGAATAATACAAGTGTATGAATGTGTATGTGTGCTCAAAATGCTCGTAATGTCTCAGTAAGACTTGACTCGAAACAGATTTTTTTTATATAGTGACTGACAATAAGTCCTCAAATCTATCTTCTCGACCATTAAGACAATCAAAACAGCTTGCTTGTACAAAATGACGAAACATTCGCCAAACAGCAATGATGTACCAAGCAGCCGCACAGCGTCAGGAACAAGGAGACAAAATAATGACCCTAACTGAGGACCATCAGCAGATCTTCCATAAAAGGCATAAAACTCCCTTAATACTGAATCTAAGTTCAGCAAAACCAAATCCCCGACTACGACGGTGTAGATGCCTCAAAGTAGGTCAGAAGCTTCAGCTTGGGACCAGGGTTGAAGAGTGTCTCTACACGATACACAACCTCTGTGAAACGTCAAAACCACTAAGTCTGAACGAGAGGTATGTTTCGAACTCACCAGCGAAACCATACTCTACCAAAACAGAGTCTAAATAACGAACAAACAGCCAGAGACGAGAGAGATCCCTGGAGAGATGTTTCTAGGACTAGAAGCAGATGGAGAGAGAGAGAGAGAGGTATGGACTGCAAGCCTCACATCAGGTGAGATCACGTGACTCGCCCGTGCTACTCCCGCGACGGCGTGAGGTACTGCCTGACACAAACAAGCAAGCGATAGTTAACAAGGTAGTTTGCGATGGTGGACAGCCATTCAACATTGAGCACAGTGAGAAGTGTAATATGTTACATACTACCTACAAACATACCTAATATTATAAGTCAAATAAGATATTTTCATTTTAGCTATTAATGAAAATATTGGCAATATATAATTATATGAAGAAGTAAATATATACATAGAATATACACTATAAACATTGGGCCCCATTCAGGGGGCGAAGTATTCAGATGACAAGTGTCTGTTTCTCATGTGAATGTTCCTGGAGCGGAGGTACATAAAATTAAGAGGAGATTGAATCTCCCTTACATAGTGACGATAAATAAACAATTATTTATGGGTAAGGCTTTAGAAGGCAATTGGATTCCTCAATGACAAATTAAACATTCGAGAAATCTACATTTATTGAACGGATTGAAAAGATACTACGAGTGACCCGCGGTCTATATTCTAGAAGTTCTTACTTGGGTTTCACGAAGTATTAAGAATAATAAAAGCAGTGCGGAGGTAATTTTTCGTTTATAGATTGAAAGAAGTGACTCCTCTAATGATAAGCTGTGGGACACTTGTTATGTAGCTGTTCTAGAAGTGGCAGGAGATCTTAAAGAGAATGTTCGTGTAACATTGATGACACAGTTTGAGTCCAGTGAACCGGGATCACCGGCCAAGAAGAGGATGATATCTGGATAACAGACAGACGAGAGCTCTGGATGGCTCTGTTATTTACAATATTTTCAATATTTGTGAGGAAAATGCTTCATCTGAAATGCAGTGATCATGTACCTCTATTTATGGGGATATTTTTATTAGCACCCTCGGAACAAGTCACCTGATTTAACATGATGGCGGAATGATGTCACCCGACGCAGTGGTGACTAAATTAGGGTGGCC